>NC_085084.1:83890634-84062672 GCF_963662255.1 Cinclus cinclus
TGGCAGCTGCACAAACACAGCTAATCTGCCCTCACTTAATGCCTGTAGCCACAACATAAACACACGAGGCACAAGGTAACTGAGGAGGTGAATCCTGCACTGGAAGCCTCCTGACTCGAGATGTGCTGTCCCAATCCTCCCTGCACACCCCAATGCCTCCAAAACCTGGTGTCACCTCCAAGTCCTGCCCAAAATGCAGCTGAGGTGTCACCTGTGGCCACTACTTGTCCATTTCCTCCTGGTAGTGCTCTACAGGGCACAAACCCAAACCCAGCCAGGGCTGTGCTCTCACTCATGGTCCTTCATCAGACAGGGTGGTATATCAGAAAGGGGGTCATTTTACAGATAATAAATCATAAGATCAATCACAAATAACAATGACGTGCCATTTTGACATGTGAATATGTAAATACCCTGTCTCTATGTATCTGTACTGCATATACACATAGCACACTATATACATATGTATTAATCTAAACTGCCTGTATAGGCTCAGTCCCTTCCTTATCAGTGTAATTTCCTACTAATTAATCACTCCTTGACTCAGGACCCTGACTTCTGGCTTATTCTCTATCACTGCTCCTCTGGGTACTCACTGGACTTTCATTTGGCTGCACAGAATCAGTGACAATATGCAGGAAGGCATTGCCTTAGAATGTTTGTTACTTCCCCAACCAGTCAAGAAGAGCCATCTGTGTCTGGTGCACACCAGTGGGGAGGCTGGTGCCCTCAAATGTGGCCACTGGTGGCCACAGTGACCTGGATGTGGGACCATTGGTCCCTTGGTGGTGTGGCTGTGGTGTGGGTGAATGCCCCTAACTGAACAGGGAAACACAACCTGGTGAGGAGGGAAAGAAGAGCTGCTAGAACACAGCTTCTGGGTCTGTGTTACGGATGGACATGTGGGGAATGGAAAATCCCCTCCTGACCAGGCCAGTCCAAAACTGGCCAGACTCGAAGAGCTGGGAGAAGGAAGGAAAGGAAGGGAAGGAAAGCTGTGGAGGTTTTATGAGCCCTCTCCATCCCACCTTCACCAGAGCCAGTTTCCTGACCAAAATGTGCTCTACAAGGAAGGAGGGGAAGCCAAGCAAGGAGACAAAGGCTGTAGTTTATGGCTGTTGTTTAGGTCAATAATGTATCGATTACAGTTCTGTGGGCTAAAAGCCTGACCTTTTAAAGGGCAATTGGCGCCTGCGAGATTTGATTTAGTAGAAAATAATTTAAATTTAATTTTCTCTTCATGTTTAGTTGGAATAAACTTGCAAAAACTTGCTTTTCTTTGAGGGGGA
This sequence comes from Cinclus cinclus, assembly GCF_963662255.1. Taxonomy (NCBI): domain Eukaryota; kingdom Metazoa; phylum Chordata; class Aves; order Passeriformes; family Cinclidae; genus Cinclus; species Cinclus cinclus. The sequence continues at coordinate 83,891,924 of NC_085084.1, forward strand.
TGGGAGGGAAGATGAAGATTTTTTCCTGGAGCAATTGCAAAGAGCTTTATTTCAGGGTGAGAACAGCTCTGCTGGTTGTCTCTGCTCCACTGCTTCCCATGCAGAGACATGGACAGGACACAAGGCACTAAGCAGAACATTTATTCCAAAGGTCAGCGCAGTAAATATAATGGATACTGAATACCCCACATCAAGGAATGATGGCTTTCCCCCTTCTAGGAGCAGCCTGACCAACAAAACAACACACAAAGCTGTTCTAGGAAAAAAAAAACAAAAAACCAAAAAACAACATTTTTAGGCCTTCAAGCACCTGTTTTGTAAGAGGTTTTGAATCTCCAGACCTGGTTTTGCCCAGGTGGTTTATTCCCATTATTCTCAAGCTGATACAGTTCTTAAACAGGGACAGACAGCTCTGCTGGGACTGAGCACCCCCATTCCCCTGTACCCCAAGCCCACATCCAGCAAGATTCATGGAGGGGGGGCACTGCAGACTGGATGCAGGAGCTGCACCAGGAGAGGGGACAGACCCTGACAACAGCTCCAGGGACAAAAATAGAAGCAGCAGGCTGAGGACAGCTGTTCCTAGTTTAAATTGCCAGTTTTTAATGAGCTGTTTTGCTCTTTGGAAAGCATTTTTTTGTCGTTTCATAAATAGGAGGAGGGGCCAGGGTAGCATCATTGGGACGTCACCTACTTTGTCACTGCTCTTCTCCGGATCCTCAATTTTCCCCGGGTGCCATCACATTCAGGGCTTTCAGCAGCACAAAGTGACTGCAAGGAAGACTGAAGTCTGCCATTTAGTTTGCCAAGACATCTGGCAAAAACATTATGTACAGCTGAACATTTCATCACGTCTGCCAAGACACATTCATTTTGGATTAATTTTAAGACAGTTTTTAAAGTGATGATGAAGGATTATTCTGTGCGCTTCAGCAGCATTAAAAAACAAAAAAAATCCTCTTCTCTTTAAATCTCTTATTCATATTGTCCCAGTTTGGCAGCTCCATGGTCTATTGGATTTGTGATCTGGAGGGACTCACCGATAGTGACATTTTCATTTCTCTGAGTACATGTAAGTGCTGTGGTGGTAGCAGAGCCTCCAACACCAAACACAGCTCCTTGGAGAAATTCATCTGCAGGCAGGCAGCACAGCCCTAACATCCAAAATGCATCCACCCAGCAATAACCCAGCATCAATGACTGAATGATTACAAGCTGTAATCTCAGCTGGAACCTTTCAGTTCAGGGTTAACTGCCCTCAAAATGCAAAGCATTTCCACAGCGCTGTTACTCCAGAGACATCCCCAGTACTCCCAGAGAAGGGATGCCAAAATCTGCAGTCAGAAGCTTGCGAAGGATGGATGTAGCTCATGGGTTGCTGCTTTTGAGTAAGCCCATACAACTCTGCAGCCATTTCCATGGGCCCATCAGTTTTTCTCTGGGCACCCTGTGCCAGGGCCTGCCCACCCTCCCAGCCAGCAATTCCCAATTCCCAATATCCCATCCATCCCTGCCCTCTGGCACTGGAAGCCATTGCCCGTGTCCTGTCCCTGCATGCCTTGTCCCCAGTCCCTGTCCAGCTCTCCTGGAGCCCCTTCAGGCCCTGCCAGGGGCTCTGAGCTCTCCCTGGAGCCTTCTCTTGTGCAGCTGAGCACCCCCAGCTCTGCCAGGCTGGCTCCAGCCCTGGGATCTTTAAAGCCTCTTCCACCCCAAACACTCTATAATTACTTTAAACTCCCATCTCCACTGCCCACAGCACCTCCCTGCCCAGCTCCTTATGAGTCGCTGTTCCCAAAATCACCGCAGGAAGAACAGCTCTGCTGCTGGGGTCAATGGAGGTTGAAGAGCTGCCCTTTTGTCCGTGAAATGACATTATCTTCAGCTGGCAGAGCTGTTATCAGGCAATGAGGTTCTGGTGACGTCTGCTGATGTCTCACACAGGAGGATGGCCTGCAGCATTGCCCTGGTGATGTCACAGCAGCCCGGGGATGTCCTGCCAACAGGTTCCTTCCCTGAAAGTGAAAAGAACAGGGAAACTCCCAGCCTTTGATCCTTTTGCTGAACCCTTCACACACATCTGAGTGTCATGATTGGCCTGTGCAAAGGCACCAACAATGAGTAACTCTGGAGTTTAAAAGTCAGACTTCTGGCCAAGCCCAGAACAATTCCCAGCCCCATCCAGTCTATCCCTCACAACAAACCCTGTGGCATTCAGGATGTCCTGCCCTGACAGGTGAGTCTCTAGGGACACCTGCACCCTACTGAGAGCTCACAGCCACCAGGGCTTCTACCAGGACGTGTCCAGAGCTGAGGGCACAGAACCCAGGGGCTCAGGATGAGGCTGTTGTGTCTTGCTCTCAGATGTGCAGCTGTTACCTTAAACAGTGCTAGTTGTTAGCAATAACAGAGCATAAATATGGTAATAATGACTGCCTCAAATCCCAAAATTAACAATGAATTAAACACAAAAGCAGTCGGGATGCTGAATTTTACAGTATTGCCAGTACCAATAGCACAAATTTTTAGGTAAGGTGGCCAAAGGGGGAATGGGTAGAAATGGGAAAGGATTTGCAGTGGTTAGGTGATTTGAGGAAGTGCAATCATATAGAAAACTCCTGCTCTTCCAGCATAGAAAGTGGGGTTTTTGCAGACCAAGCCAAATCAATTATACAAGAGAGCCTGGGGATGACTAAATATGAGATTTGACCTTTACTTGGCTGAATTAAACAACATATGCAATGATAAAACCAGTAGAAAAGGTTGTACAAAATCTTTAGAGCTCCCAAAAAAGGGAGGGGAGTTGTTTGCTTCTTCCTTTCCTGTTTAACTGGTAGATCAACAATCTAGTGGCACGTACAAAACAGCTTGGGATATTTTTCCCTCGTAACTTGCCAATACTCTCTGGTTTTAGGCTATTAGGGTCAAGAAATGTCAAGAAATCTGGCAGGTTTTTGGACTGCCTTTGCCAAAGTGAATGATGCCCAATGCATTTATATCTTCCAACCCCACCCCCCTCCCTCCATCTCACTTCCACAGCAAGATTAGAGTTTCACTCTATTGCCCGAGGGAGGATTTGTGTCTCACCAGGGATATGTGCATGAGGCTCCACAACTTACACAGCAGCTGAGTTTTCTGCCTTTTGGTCTTCTGGAAGGGATGGTCCTCTGAGGGCAGACCTGATTTCTCCTCCCCAGCACTGAAATGATGGATTTCCCTCTCCAGCTGTTCAGAAAGCCCAGGCAGGTGGTGACACCAGTGATCAGCACTCAGAGCAAGAATATTATGATAGAATCTCAGAATGGTGTGGGTTGGGAGGGACCTTAAACCTCATCCAGGGCCACCCCTGCCATGGGCAGGGACACCTTCCACTATTCCAGACTGCTCCAAGTCCCAATGTCCAAACTCTCCTTGGACACTGCCAGGGATCCAGGGACAGCCCCAGCTGCTCTGGGCACCCTGTGCCAGGGCCTGCCCACCCTCCCAGCCAGCAATTCCCAATTCCCAATATCCCATCCATCCCTGCCCTCTGCCAGTGGGAAGCCATTGCCTGTGTCCTCTCCTTCCAGGCCCCTTCCCAAAGTCCCTCTCCAGCTCTCCTGTCAGTACCTTCAGGTACTGGAAGGCCATAGTTAGGGCACTGCAAATATGAGCATGGTCAGAAGGTCCTGGTGCAACACCCACCCCACACCCCAAAACCAGAGACACCATCAGCTGAAATGGACATGAAAGGGAATCTGGGGGTACAGCAACACATCAGGACTGGTCTTGTGTGGACAGCCCTGTCCCTCTCTGCTTCTTCCCACAGCTGCACATTCCCAGTGCCCATGGCCACTTCGACCATTAAAGCTGAGCTGGCAAGAGGTGACATACCCTGTGACACTGCAGCATGACATGCTCCTTCCTTCCTTCTTTGACCAGATTTTACTGATTTACTTTATAGAGTAAAATTACATTATTCTTAATTGCATGTCATGGAGGACAACATAAAACCTCAATCAGGTTGGGCCTGATGACCACACCAAGACCCGTGACATAAAACACACCACCTCGTATTTACTGTTTTATCTTTTTTATTTTTGTAATTGCGCATAATAAATCTTTCACACAAAGTAATGAAAAGGATCCCTAAGGTGAAGGAAAAACAGAATATTTGTGACTGTACCAGACTGCAGATGTCAGGACACTGCCAGGCCCACGTCACGCTCTTGGGAGAGCCAACAGGGCCAGCATGGATTTCTGCCTAAATCTTGGTCTGGCTCTGCTCTTTTGGCTTTAGGTGGTAACTCCAGCTGTTCCCAACCAGCTGGGACCTGGGAGCAGGGCATTTCATGAAACACACAAGGAAATTACACCATCAGAACAAACCCTCTGCACCTCAGTGTCACCACAACAGGAGGACAGAGAGAGAGAATTTCTGTGAGACACTGATGTTGGTTCAGCAGCTGTTTGTCCCATTCCATCAGACTGCTGCTTTATGTGCCCCTCTCTTGTAAAAAGCCCTTCCACAGACAAATCAGGTTTTCTGCAGTCTGACACCTGGCTGAGCAGTGTCTGCCCTGGCAGGGCCTCTCTGGTTCTGCTCACCCCGGGGTGTTTAAAAACAGATGAACACTGAGCCAGCCCAGCAGCTTTAGAATCCACGGTTTAAAAGTGCATCTTCAGACTGACCTTTCCAAATCTGGGCAGCCCTGTTGACTCACAAACACTCTTAGTCTTTTAATAAAGACAAAATTACAAATCACTACAGTAACCAAGAATAGTTATCCCCTTTTGATGTTTGCTCAAAGACCAAAACAAAACAGAATAAATCCAAAATACAGATCAACTTATGTGCAGCTCAGTCATGGTTCATTCATTTCTCCTATTTGCCTAAGAAAACACTGCATCTCCAGTTTTACCATTGTCTTTTCTCAAAAGCTTCTGCAATTTCAAAGTCCTAAATGCTCATGGGTTGTATATATATATTCCTTTGCAGCTATATTTAAATAAATTCAGAAAGCTTTTTTTTCTCTTTTTTTTTAAAATAAGCCAGCATTTCCATTTGTGTAGGACTCAAATGGACTTCTGTCTCTAAATAAGCAGATAAAAGGAAAGTACAATCTTAGCACATCCTTCAGAGGGATGAAATGGTGCAAGAAATTCTATTTAAAGCCATTCAAAGGACTTTCTGAAAGCAAATACACCCGACTCCTCAGGTCAACAAACAGAACATGCTGGAGCAGGCAGTGAATACAGAGGGCTGCCACGCATCTTCAGGAACTAATTCCTCAAAATTGAAGTTTTGGCATGCAATGCACTGGTGACAGTCCCCCACAGAGCAGCACGTGGGATGAGGAGAGTGGGTGCACATGTGTGCAACTGGCATCCCCAAAATATGATCCCCACTTGGTAAAAAATGAGATCTCTTTCAAAATCACACCACTTCTGTTGCTTTTCCCACTGCTGAAACAGGTGTATCAGGAAAGGGCACTTAAAAACAACAAAAAAAGAGAGTAGTATTCTACATTCAGATAAATTTATACTTCTGCCATAAAACTTAAAAAGTCAACAGGAGGTTTTCAACACAGAATTTTGTCAAGAATCCCCAAAACACACTGTCACCATTACACACAGGTTTACAGGACACTGGTCTATTTTACAGTCTTGTAATTATTTTCTTTGGACTTTTCCCTGCCCCCTTTCCTTCCACCTTCAATTTCCAGGAACAATTTTGCACAGAAGCACAGAAAAACAAGTCTGTAAGGGACCTGACTCCGAAAGCAGGTGTTTCTTGCCCTCTGGAGAGTATTTGCCAGTCAAACAACAACAACAGAAGACTTGCTATTGAAAATCCTCCCACAAACATCTAAATCAAGTGTTTTGAATCTGCCTGGGAGCTAACCTGATTAAGATGCTGCTTGCTTAGCTCCCTCAGATGACAGCATAGACAGCAATTTAAGGGCTGCAGCCTTGACAGTGCCACAGAAATGAAGGGATGTAAGTGAAAACATGGGATTAGGTAATGAGCAACCCATGGCAGCATCCAAGAGACCATAAAAAAAACTTGACCCAAGGAAGCTGTCTGCTCAAAAGAGCCAAAAATACAAACGCTGCTTCCAAATCAAAGCCTGCAATCTCATTTAGCCCGTTAAGTTAAAAGGACAATCAAGGTTTGTGGTTGGTAGTAACATCATACCCCATGTGTAAGGCCTCGTTTTCATCAAACAAGCTCTAGGTTATGGACTATAAACACAAGGTTGCCTACAAGCCATCAGTGCCTCACACCAGTCTGTCCCAATGTGAGGCTGGGCTGGACACTGGCTCTGGGGTTGGAGGGGGCAGTTGGAGGGGGTCAGGTTGGAAAGGCTGCAGAGGTTTGATTCCTGTAAAATGGAGTGGGGCTGGCCTGGCTGGGGTGTCCCTCAGCCCGAGTCCATGGTGAAGAGCTGGATGTCACGGGGGTTCCAGTACAGGGCCACGGCAGAGTTGTAAACCAGGGACCACACGTAGGGGATGAAAAACTCCTCAGGCTGCTCCTCCTCCACGTACTTGAACTTCAGTTCGGGGAACTTCTGCAACAAGAAGCCAGAGTCCAGTGAGGGAAGGTTTGCATGTTCTGCTTGCAAATACACATAAACACTGAAGAAAGAGGTTTGGTGAAAAAAATAATGGAAGGAATTAAACCATTAGAACCCAAGGAAAATATTTATAGGATAAAGAGATAATTTATAATTTCTTCTTTGAATAAAATGCTACATCAGCATATTGTATTCGAGCCTTCTACTGTTGGTCACACTCCATTTGCCTGTTAACAGCCTGAACACATGAATCCTTTATAAAACACAAAGGTCTTATGGAAAACTCATTTTTAGCAGCTCCTCAAAAGCCTTCTTGCCTGTGAATGTAGAGACCTATTTATTACATTTTTCCTTAAAAAACGTTTTTCAATTAATTGTACTTGGTTTCTTAGCAGGAGAATGCTCTGAAAAGGCTGAAATAATAAACACATTTTGTGATATCACAGGATCACACAATGTTCCAAGTTAGAAGGGACCCCCAAGGATCACCCAAGTCCAGCCCCTGTCCCTGCACAGACACCCCAACAATCCCAGCCTGTGCATCCCTGGGAGCAGTGTCCAAACTCTCCTGGAGCTCTGGCAGCCTCAGGGCTGTGCCCATTCCTTGGGGAGCCTGGGCACCCTCTGGGGGAAGAACCTCTCCCTAAAATCCAACTTAAACCTCCCCGTCATAGCTCCAGCCACTCCCTGGGTCCTGTCCCCAGTCACCAGAGAGAAGAGACAGACATGCTGCAACTTCAAGGTCCCATTTTTCTCATTTTTTTCCCCTCCCAAAGCAGTGCACACTGCAAACCCACCAAGTTCACTCTTGGCAAGTGTGTATTTTGGAAAGAGTGGAGTCTCCTTTTGTATTGTGCTCTTCACTTTATCCCCTTCTAAATGTTGCCTGTGTCTGAACTTGGCAGAGTCTCAGGCAAAAGCCGCATTACAATGATCACTGGGGTAAGATAAAACATGACCCATTTTATTATTTATAAGGCTGTGGCTAAGACTAAGAATAAACTCTACCGTATGACATGATCAGAACAAGCACAGCAATGGCTAAGGAGCCTCTTTGCCCATTAATAATGAAGGGATTCCCTATCTTATTTCTTGAGCTCAGTGTCCTGTTTCATTGCCTTAAGGGTACAAGAATTCTGGCTGGATCAGTCTCCTTTGAGAGGGCATTTCTTGGACATTTGGTTTAGAGAGTTAGGTATTTCACTTCTATGCTCCCATGTTATTTGTATTCTTGGAGTCTGAAAACATGGAAACTTGTAGAAAAGTTGTAGAAAACATGTGGACGTGGCACCTGGGGGCATGGGTTAGTGATGTCCTTGGCAGTGCTGGGAGAACAACTCTACTCCAAGACCTTGGAGGTATTTTCCAACCTAAAGGGTTCTGCACTATCTCTCTCTATCTCTATGGTTCTATCTCTATGGTTTCTCTATGGAAACAGCTAAAAGGTAAAGCTGTTAAAGGCTCTTCTGTATCTAACTCCTGTTGAGTTCAAAGCCCAGAATTTCAAAGGTACATCAGCAAGTTTAATTTCCTGTGTCAGACATGCAGTTTGTGGTAGAGAACTCTCCCACAGCCGTTTTGTGCATCTAAAACAGTTTTTACCACCTCTCTACAACCTCTCTTCTCCAAGTCTGTTTTGACCAGCCTGTTTGTGTATTTTCCTTAGTATTTATTAGAAAAAAAAAAAAAGACAAAACAAAACCCTGACATTCTACTCTGCTTATCCTCAGTGTAATCTTCCCCACTTCCTTCCAAAACTTCCTGGCTTGTGGTCAGTGTAGACAGGAGCATGTTCTGTTCAGCACTGCATCAGCAGAATAAATGGTTCAACCTCACAGTAACACTATGGCAACTCTTCCAGCCAGAGGGAAGTCTTACACAGCTGCAACTCTTCTCCCCAGGGGTACCTGCACACCAGGGATGCAGTCCATGGTAGCCCTTCTGGGAGGGAAGTGGGGGGGGGGGGGAAGTGATGAAAGATCCTAATTAGAGTTGAATTAAATACAGATAACTTATTTTTTTTCCACCTTCAGGTCACAGATGTAGTTACTGGCTTTGCAAACATTTGTTGCAGCAGCCTGGGACCATTCTCGGGCTCTTGTGCAGCTTAACAAACATCTTCAGCCTTAAAAGAGTAGTCTTTCAGAAATCAGAAATTCCAACAGCTGCATCTGAGATGCTCAGGTCTTACTATCCCATTATCTCTCAGCTGGAAGGGCAGCACAAAATGGCTCAGGTAGCATTTATATTTTCAGGCAATAAGCCATGCATTGATTTTATTACTCAGCCTCTCCTCAGGTTGATCGATGTTGCCATTTATTGCAATTGTACCATAGCAATTTAATAATCAATTTCAGATTAAAGGCTGTAACTCACTGCAGTCAGCCTGGACTCTCTGATACTCAACATGTGCTTTGAACAGCCTGCGGGGGTATCTAGGAAATTAAGACAAGGAGAATGAGATTTTTAAGGAGAGCAGTAATACACATTGCTGCTACATATATACAATTTTGATTAATATATGAATGAAAAGAATGTAGATAATGGTAGTACTGATGGATTTTTGATGGTCCACCTGAACAGCAGGCTCAGGACAGCTCAATGAATTGCTGATGAGATATATAAAAAATTAGAATTCCAGGCCAGCAATTCAAACCCACATTCTTTAGATGACTGCAATGACACACAGCTGTGTGCTGGCCATGTTTTCTTTCATTTAAAATGAGAAATTCTAGAGGCCCAGCATGGATAGAACTGCACCAGCATCTTTGGGGTGTGGATGTAGCACTTGGGAATATGGTTTAGTAGTGAGCACAGTGCTGCTGAGTTAATGTTTGAACTCAATGATCTTAGAGGGCTTTTCCAACCTCAATGATTCTATGATGTAACTTTCAAGATTAAACATGGCAGCCATCCACTGGGTGAGATAAAACCCTACCCACACTGTTTCACTAACAGGGTGCTCACTGAAAACAGAATTCGTTAACAAAATCATCAAAAATTTCTTCTTTATGAGAGTGACTTTATAAGTATTTGTAACAGCAGGATTTAAATGCCATGTAAAACCCCTGATTGATGCCAAAAAGCTGCAAGATTTTCAAAAAGCTTTTCAAGATTTTCAGGTGACAGCCCAAGGAATGTTTAAATTCTTATTTGTGCCATTTGTCTCCTGTTTGTCCTGCTTCAAATGAGTGACCAAGAGCCCTGGACCCTGACTGTGTGCTGCAGAAGAGCAACAGTAAAGCAACCAGGCCACATGGGTCTCAGGGCACTCCCAGCAATAACCCAGCCAGCATTGGTGAGGGCTTTACACAGTTAACAAAATTCCCAAAGTGGCACATCAAACCTGCAGTGCACAAATCTATTTCCTTCTGCCTTGCTGCTGTTGTGTCCAACTTACTGCTGGAAAAACACTGGCACCCTAGCTGGTGACACTCCAATGAACCTCATTTTTAGCAGCACTGAAAAAGAGAGGCTGTGCTACGGCATCTTAAATGGCAATCTTAATGATAGAGCAAAAGCCTTAGCACGGGATGAATCATCCCTTTTTTTTTGTTCACCACCCTGCTTGTTTGGATGGAGAGTGTTGAAAGATGGAGCCCCTCTGCTCTGGAGCCAGCCTGGCAGAGCTGGGGGTGCTCAGCTGCACAAGAGAAGGCTCCAGGGAGAGCCCAGAGCCCCTGGCAGGGCCTGAAGGGGCTCCAGGAGAGCTGGACAGGGACTGGGGACAAGGCACGCAGGGACAGGACACGGGCAATGGCTTCCACTGGCAGAGGGCAGGGATGGATGGGATATTGGGAATTGGGAATTGCTGGCTGTGAGGGTGGGCAGGCCCTGGCACAGGGTGCCCAGAGCAGCTGTGGCTGTCCCTGGATCCCTGGCAGTGTCCAAGGACAGGCTGGACAAGGCTTGGAGCAAATATAGTGGGACAGTGGAAGGTGTTCCTGTCCATGTCAGGGCGTGGAGTGAGATGAGTGTTAAGGTCCCTCCCAGCCCAAACCCTTTTTTGATCCAATATCCCAACAATCCTCACTATTTAAGTTACTGAACTCTTTGCCTTGACATACACAGGTCCGTTGGAGCTGTTATTTGCATTTCTTTCCACCCCTTACAGGGACAGACAACCCCAGATAGTTTAAAATAAAACAGCCTGAGAAAGTCCTTGAAATTGTGACAGACGGAGGTAACATTACGGTTTGAACGGCACAGTTCAAATACAGACACCACTTATCAGCTCCGGTGAATCACCCCACCACATCACCCTATCTTGTTTTCTTCTGCCAGACAAAGCAGAAGTCAGATTTAGTGGTTGGGACTAGGGTACAAACGAGACAGACCGAGAACTTTACTGACTGTCTGCACTGTCAATCACATGATTCGATGAAAAACCACGGGAAGTCTGATGAACAGACACAGAACTGAACTGCAGTAACTCCCCCACCACAGAAGTGCAAAAACATTGGGGCGTTTTGTTCCGTTATTTTGGTTGGTTTTTGTTTTGTTTTGTTTATTTGTTTTGTTTTGGTTTTTTTTCTTTTCAGTTAATGCTGAGGAAGGAAACATGATGGCCAGTGAGCAGCACCTGGTGCTGCTCCAGGCAGCACAGTGGCATTTGAGCTACAAGGATCGAGCCATAGATTAAATAAAACATCCCCTTCCCTCCAAATGAACCCTCAGAGCTGCTCTTGGGCTACAGTGTTGTGTCAGTGGATGATCCCCATTCAGCTAATGAAGGCAAGGGCAGATGGAGCTGCTTTAAGAGCAATGTCTTTGCTTCTGCCCTGATCTAGATGTTCTGCTGGATGAAAAGCAGTGTTCATCAAAGATACGGAGCATTCACTGTGGAAAATAAAGAAATTAAAGTGCTGGATTAATAAAAAACTGGAGAATCCTCTTTTCCTTGAGTTCTGGTTAGAAACTCTGGTTTCTGAAATAGCAATCAAGCACGAGTCAGTATTTTCAAAACCAGGTGACTCTTTGAGCAGAGAAGTGCTCTTTTCAAAGGAGTCTGAACACATTTGAGAGTCAAATTCATGTGAACTTTACATCAATCCAAAGCTTCAAAGTCTTTCTGAAAATGGGATTTCTCTGTATTTTAAAAGCTTACCATGAATCCTGTTTGGTAACCTAATGATTTGATGGCAAATTATGTGTTTCATATTGTTTCAGCTAAATATAGCAGTATTGCCTGCAGAGCATCTGTAGGATTGGACCTCATTAGCAAAATACATCAAATGGCAAGGGAAAAAAAGAAGGCTCTGGTTCAGCACTGCACCAAGTTACAGGGTTTATAATTAAAATTTCTCCCAGCAAGGACTGCCCCTAAAACCTGCCTTGCACCAAACATACCAATCTGTGAGGATTTTGGGTAGAGGAATGATACCTGTACTTGTCTGCCAAGTCCTCAGTGCCACTTGGAAATCTGGTCCCCAAAATATCAATCCAAGTGAAATTAATGGCCAAGGATCTTAAATACAACTCAACAATCATGCCCAATACACTAGTGGTATGGATACACAGGTATGAAAACATTGATATATTTGCGTTTACATAAATATAAGGACTTGAGTTCTTTAACAGACCACAACCTGCGTAAGAAAATGTCTCAGTGCTTGCTCTAAGATACTGACAGATTGAATTTTTGCAATTACTTAATTCTTCTGGGGCGGTAAGGCCGTTTCATCTTTCTCAGGTTCTGTTCTTGTCTGAGGTGCTTCTCTCTGACTTCAGACAGAAAGTCGGTGTGGCTCTGGTGAAGTATCTGCACTGGCTACACCACACCTGCCTGATAACATCTTTTTCTCCTCCTTGGGCTCACAGCATAGAGGATGATGGTGAGGAGATGAAGGAAGCAAACAGGAAATGTGCTAGACTAAGTGTGAGCCACACATCTTGTTCAGAGATCTGCCTAAGGAATAGGTGCAAACGGAAAGATACTGAAGAAAATGGGGGTTCAGAGCATGGCTGGGAGGTTGAAAAAGAAATAGAAATCTAAGGTCAATAAGAGGTGCAAAACCATTTATGCACAAGATAAATGTAACAAGTATATTACATATTATTTCATTAATATATCTTAAATATTTCTAGTAATAGAATTATGAAAGTTTAAGCAACTACACAAGCTTGTAGTAGGCAACAACATTGTTCCCAGGGAGTAAAATTCCTTAAGACAGGTAATCCACATTCAAATAGGTCACAATCTTCCAAGTCCAGGAGGGTAGGGGAGTTCATCTACAGAGAGAAAACTGTTTCAGCAAGTTTCATTGATATGTGATTTCTGTTTTCAGATCACTTTGAGTAAAGGTTTGTATAACCACAGCTGCAGGAGAACAAATGCTCAGTAGTGAATTTTCAGTGTCAGATGTGAACTACTGCCAGAGGAGCAAACGTGCCTCTGGTCAGAGTTCAGCAATTACTGATTTTTTTATAGAGTACTGAGAAGCCAGGTCATTTTGTGAAAAATCAATCAAACAGCTCTGCCTAGATAATTATTGGTAAAAACACAATGATATAAATGAGTTAAATATTTGTAGCAAACCTGCCAGGGCACAAAGTTTTGTAGGGTAGTATAAGAAGAAGACTGCTTTTCTGTCTGGGACAGAATGGCAAATAATGAGGGCTTCAAAGTCCTAGAAATTCAGAGATGCAAACGCATACACACTTCTTTCTTTCCCTTCCAGGAAAGGAATATTGTTGATAAATGTCAGTAGCCACAAATTGTGCCATTTTTGTCTTCATTCCAGGCTATTAATCTGGACAGATTCCAAAATCACTGTATAAATGTATCTCCCTGAGCTTAGGACAAGGCCAGGTACCTGTTTCAGGATCTGCTGGGTCCACATCAAAAACACCTGGATCCTGGGCTACTTTTAGACAGCACAGAAAATAAACTGGACTGCTGGTCAGCAGCTATAAAGCCAGCCTGGCAGAGCTGGGGGTGCTCAGCTGCACAAGAGAAGGCTCCAGGGAGAGCTCAGAGCCCCTGGCAGGGCCTGAAGGGGCTCCAGGAGAGCTGGACAGGGACTGGGGACAAGGCATGCAGGGACAGGACACGGGCAATGGCTTCCAGTGCCAGAGGGCAGGGATGGATGGGATATTGGGAATTGGGAATTGCTGGCTGGGAGGGTGGGCAGGCCCTGGCACAGGGTGCCCAGAGCAGCTGTGGCTGTCCCTGGATCCCTGGCAGTGTCCAAGGACAGGTTGGACATTGGGGCTGGGAGCATCCTGGGATAGTGGAAGGTGTCCCTGCCCATGGCAGGAGACCACATCGCTTGAAGTGATTAGCTTTAAGCTTCCTTACAACACAAACTATTCTAGAATTCTGTGGAAATCCCTTAGTTTGAAACAAAAGGGATCCTTGCTCAGCTTCAGACATCCTGTGTCTACCTGGAGAAATTTTGGAATGGGAGGAAAAGATTACCAAGGTGAAAGACTGAACCAAACCCACATATCATACACTGTTAAGTATCATTAATCTCTACATAAGTTTTATACATAATACTTTTATAGTCAAAGTTCAAGGATTTGCAGCTCTAATTAAGAAATTTGCTTGCCCTGTCAGGATTGTTTTCTATTCCATGTTGTCTAGATGTACACAGACCTTTCCAGAACATTTCCAAGAGGACTGCTCAACAGCCAGGAGCCAGACTTGCTGTCAAACCATGGGGACAGAAAACAGCAGGAACACTATGAGGACATCTACAACACGGCAGAAAGTAGAACACATGTTGGCTTTACCAAATAAAAAGAAAAGAAAGAGACTGATGTATGTAATTACACTTGAAGCATGAGGATGAAGGCAGGATGTGTAAATGAAGTACCATCAACAAAAAATAGAACTTTCATCCACTTCAGGGTTTAACCTGAAAGAACAGCAATTCTCAGAAAATACAGTGGCTTTTTAGAAGAAAGAACATAGGTCTGAGCAAAAAATGAACAACCTCAACAATTCAAACAAAGGATGTTTTTAACATTGAAAAAAAACCCTAGCCAAGAAGTGAGCTAAACATATGGAATGAACAAGGCTACTGACACAACTGACAGAAACAGTTCTGGTCCTCACCTTGCTCAAGCACTTGTTGTGTGCATACACCAATCAGTCAGATAAATAAATAAAATCCTTTGTGTGCTTTTGAATTTAGGGAATTAAAATCTTAAAAGCAGAATAATCCCTGAAGCACAAGTGGGGATGAGTCTACCAACCCACAAAATTTTTACGGATATGAAGCAGACATATAAGTCTTTCCTACAATGGGATTTGCAAAAAATGCACCTTTCATAACAGAAGTCCCTATTTTTACCCCTGTTAAGGACGATGCAAATGACTTTAAGCCCTGGTTTCCTGTGCTTGTTTGCAAGCCATCCTTCTCTAGATTAATGTGCAAGGCTTTACACAACCACAAAAAACAGTATGTTTTCAGCAAACATTTTTGTTAAAACTGAAGTGAGTTTAGAAATCACTCATTCACTGACACTTTTATATAGAAGATTTATAGACCTGCTAACAAAAGGTTACAAGATTAACACTAGATTTTGGATGCCTCAACTCACAGTTAAGACTATGATGCTTTAGCAGTACCCTCAAAGAAGGCCTTAGAAATACGTAAATTTCCAAAGTCTCAGAATTAAACTCTGCACTTTATGTAGACTTTCCAAACCCCAAAATACCACTCACTTGCCAAACAAAGCTGATTCAAGGCTGAATTTTTTCTTTCCAGAATTTTATGAGTGAGATTTCAGCAATGTCGAAGGTGCCCCTGCCCATGGCTGGGGGCTGGAACAAGTTGAGCTTTAAGGTCCCTTCCAGCTGAAAACATTAAATGATTCTATGATTCTGTGAATTCTGCCACTTTTCAAGTGTGCGAAAGGCAAAGCTTAAGAAATTGGCAGCAATAAATCAGTTGGGAACATCTCATGAGGAACACCTTTCAGAAGATCTCAAATTGGGAAAAGCTCAAGCTGTCCTAAGTCCATACATAGACACACACCATTTGGATCACCCTGCAGAAGACAGAATAGTGTTTTAAAGTCTAGAAAGCAAGAGAAGGCAGGGTAAGATCAGTTCTGCAGTTAACCAGACCTGGAGTAGATAACCACCCTGGAGAGATTTAAAAGCTGTGTGGATGTGGTTCCTGGGGACATGGATCAGTGGGGGCTTTGACAATGCTGAGGGAATGGTTGGACTTGATGGTCTTAGAGGACTTTTACAACCCAAATGATTTGGTAATTCTGTGAAATTCTGAGATGCTTGCTCCCTCCAGAAAAAACTGGTGCTCTCAGAGCCCCAGCATCACCTGGTCATGATAGTGGGTGGGGAAACCCTTACACAAAACAAAAAAAAAGCTTTTTATGGTTCAGGACTTGCCAAACAGAACTTTGTGATTCAGGACTAAAATAATTCTTCCCATGCAATCTGATTATTTGCAATAATGTGGAAGAACTCAAAGGAGGATGAGAAAGCAGTGAGAAAGGCAAAGTCTCCTCTTGGAGCTACTGCAAGGGAAGGCAGTAGAGAAAAATGAAGTTGTGAATCTGGAATTCTGTTTCAACTTTTGGATAGAAGTGACAGATCTATATTCCCTTCACCAGCTTTTTTAAAAAAACAAAGCAAATGCTATAAATGCTCAACGATATTCCACTGCTCATGTCAGAGACAACCATCTGCTAATTATTCTCTGAAAAGTGAGAGACACGCTTTTAGTCTAACTAATATAATATACAATTTCTTAAACTTTTTTTAACAACAAGGAAAAACTCAGTGAAAACTTTTTAAAAGGGCCTATGAAGTGCACAAACGATTGAAGCTTTGGAGAAGATAACTGTGCTTAAAAA
The DNA here is from genome assembly GCF_963662255.1 of Cinclus cinclus. Lineage (NCBI taxonomy): Eukaryota > Metazoa > Chordata > Aves > Passeriformes > Cinclidae > Cinclus > Cinclus cinclus. The sequence continues at coordinate 83,908,312 of NC_085084.1, forward strand.
TGAATGTACACTAATATGTGTAGCTACATATTGAAAGACTGTGGAGAATCTGCTCTAGACAAAGCTTAGAGCCAATTATATATTTTACATTTCAAGCAGCAAGTGCTACTGTTTAAGCCAGAGCAGTTGTTTTGACTTTGATAGCAGACTAGTCTAAAATACAAGGAATGTTGTTTATCATGGAAATGCTTTGTGTTCCAGATAACATCACGGATGACTGCCCCACCTAGGCTAAGGCACCATCCCACCGTCCTGAAACAAACCCCAGATAAACCTCTCCCTGCTGCCTGACTTCTACTCCCACCAAAGATCCAACTGTTGTGCAAATAAAACTCTCTTCCTGATGTGTGCCACCCCATCAGCCACACAAACTGAGCAGAAGGTGTTGGATACATGTGTGACAAAGGAATCTGCTTGGGAACCATGTATGGACAATGTACATATCCTGACTCAGTAATAATACAAGTATTACCCTTCTCTCACTCTTCCCCCTCCCCCCCCATAGGAATTGTCATGTCCAGGGTTAGATTTTTCTTCCTCCACCCTGGAGAAGAAGTTGGAGATTTTGTCTTCTGACTCGGTCCCACACTGCACTTGTTGATGGAGACTGTGACCCACCTATGGAGTTTCCAGCACCCCCTCTCTGCTCTTCAGCATCTGAGCTGGGAAGGGACTGAAGCACAATGACAGTATAAACCCCACGAATTTCACAGTTTTAGGACTTTTCCTTTTGCAAACTACCATATGACCTTTCTCTGCTCTAACAAAGTCTTGGGATAATCCAGCAGAACCACAAAGGATTGAGAGGTCAAAACACTGTTTTCATCTGCCTGTTTCTTTCACCCCAAATCTAGAGTTACTACCATGTCACAGCTGTTTTGTTTTCTCATTTATTTGTGTAGAACGTATTCCCTCAACACAAAAGATGGCAGGAGAAGAGCACAGTGATTCAGTTTGCATAATTTTCCAGCAATGAAGTCCCAGACATGCTTTCACTACATACTGATTCAATGCTGCCTCCAAAACATCCCACCAAGCCAAAAAGAACATTCCTTTGGACAACTGGGACCATGCTCCTCTCTGTTATCACTGTACAAGGGTTGATGCACTGCCTAGTCCTTGGCTTCATGCATCAAGCAGGGAGACAAGGTCTGTTCTCCCAGCTAAGTTTAACACCTTTGATTTGCATCCCAGGGGCTGACATTTACAGCAGGTTTCCTGGTGTGGAGGGCTCCTGGAAGGTCGTTAGACAAGGTTTGAGTTTTCCTTCTCAGCAGCCTCAGAGCTGAAGCTCGCACAGACATCCTGCTCCGGTCCTTCCCACCCAGCACGATGGAGGGGCTGTGTGCCAAGCCCAAACATCCTCTCCCACCCCCAGCGCCCACGGAGGAAGACCTCCTTTTGATTTTGTACTTTTTAATCTGAGCGAGCCAGGCCTGTAAATATTACAAAAAATTATAACAATGACTTAAGAACAGAGACAGACTCACTGTCACCAACTGTTAACTCTCAGATCAGGGCAGCCTAGGAAGTGGACCCTTATCTGCCTGAAGCTCAGGACGTGCTGACTAACACCCTATTGAGTCGGCAGACCTTTGGCTCCCTAATCTCCCCAAACTGGAAAATGTACACCCCAGTGGACATACTCCCTTCTTAAGTATTTCAAGCCTCTGCAAAAAGACAGACTGTGCTGCAAGATGAGCAGTGCTGCCCCACTGCATGCAGGAAATCCCATTTATTTGTCTTGAGGAGTGAAATGTCAATTGACAGTAAAACCTTTCTAGCCATAGCACACAGTGCCAGACTGCAGCCTTATCTCTGCCAGGACTGCCAGCCAAGGAGCTGGTGCCAAAAGCGTATGTTTTCACAGCTTTTTTGTGAATGTGGACTTCACAGCTTTATTTTAAAAATTTGCCCTAATGCTAAGAGTCCTGTGAAGACAAAGCAAAATCAGGGGATTTTCCTCAGGGGAGGTAGGTGGTGTTAAGCTGGCCTCAACAAAAAAACAGGATGCCTTTTCTGAAATGGATTTTTAGGTTACTCATTCTAGCCTATATTTTATTCTATATTCCATTATATTCATGAAGGTTGATAGCAAGTTCAAATTACGTATTTTAAACATGCCTTTATCAGTGATAGAGGCCAGCAGTGTGTAGAAAGGAGAAACAGTATATATGAACAGGATGAGGATGCCTTCAAAGTGTTAAGATATCTTTACAAATCTTGAACCTGGTTAACTGGGCAATCTCCTTGATTATCTGAGTATAGGGAGTCAGGTGCTTGGTATCACCCAGCAGCCACCAGTTAAAAAAACAGCACTCACCTGTAGTGAAACTGCATTTTTTTCCTAATGTAAACAATCACCTCAATCTGAAAAAAAAGGCCCCAAGTGAGCTGCTGTTTCAATAATGAATGAAAATTACTAGTGTTTTCTGTGTCACTATGCTTTAGATGCAGCATTTCCAGATTTGTTTGCCTTCACTGACACTTCACTTGTATTAAGACTTCTTCTGGTAAAGACTGTCTTTAGGACATAAATCAAACATTTCTAGAGAGCTCCCCACCTCAGGCAGGGGAATTCTTTCATAAAAGCTATTATGTTCCTTTGTTATTGAACATATCTGCCCCCTTCCTCCCTGTGCATTCAGGCCAGGATTGTTTACCTTGGTGACAACAATCAGGCTTTGCTGGTCTTAGCTCAGGAGGATGGAGCTTGGCAAGTCCTGGTGGGGCAGATAAGCTCCAGGAATTCAAATAAAGGTTTGCTGTCTGACTCTGTGCTCAGAACTACAGGCACCACTTGGATCTTGTGGGTCTCACATGAAGGACAACATGGAATTTTAAGGCCTGTGCTCTCCTCCCACTCTACAGACAGAACATTTCCTTCTATGTTTTGGACCTTTCTCCCTTAGACCTGAGGGCCCTTCCCTCAGTGAACTATCCAGCCTCTGGTTTCTCATCTATAAAAACAGTTTTTGCTGTGGTTTTGATAGCTCACATGTTGCAGTGAAGGAAGGGAAATCTTCCTTGTGGAGCTTTGGATGCTGCTGCTACAGCACACTCACTCCACTGCTTCACTGTCTGTCCTCAAGCCCCAGCTCATGAGCCAGAGGTTGGTTGCTTTTCCCACAGTTTAAACATCACAGTAATGGCTTTAAACTGCCAGAAGGCAGGGTTAGATGGGATATTAGGAAGAAATTTTTGGCTGTGAGGTCTTGGCACAGGCTGCCCAGAGCAGCTGTGGCTGCCACATCCCTGGAGGACTTTAAAAGCCCTTTAAAAGGATGTGGCACCTGGGGGGGACAGTGGTCAGCGGTGGCCTTGGCAGTGCTGGGGAATGGTTGGACTCAAAGGTCTAAGAGGGCTTTTCCAACTTATAGGGGAAGGAGCAAACCTGGTTAGAAGGGAGAATAGTAGGGTTTATTAAGGCACAAGAGTCAACATGAGGACACGGTCAAGTAAAATCAGCCTTTTGTTTGTGAGCTCAACAGATTGTGGGTTTAGTATTAAAACCTTATAATAACCCAGCCTAAATCCATATGGATTTAAGATTCAATACCATCATCTGATACGACAGAACATCAACAGCTACAAAAAAGGCAGGGTGGTCTAAAGCAGCTGCCCTCCAAATCCTAACACCACAGTACTCAGCAGTGATGATGACAGACATGAGAAAATGCCTGCGTGGCCAGGAAAAAGCCATTTCCATCCCTAATCATCCTAGGCAGGAACAAACAGCCTGTAAATCAGCTGGGGAGAAGTTTTGCCACTTGTATCAAAGGTTGTAACAAAATTAAACTCTGTATGAGAATGCAGCAGATGCAGCCATCAGCTGACAAAGTACATCTCTTCCTCATTCTCACTTCTTGGTGCAGTTGCTGTAAACATTCAAGACATTCCTCTGATTTATGCATTTAATTAGAAGATATCTGTAACATTCCTGCTGTTTACATTTAACCCAACACTGCAATGAAAGCTGTAATTTTGTCTGGGATTTATATTCTGTACTCAAACTTATTTTGATTCCTTGATTTAAACATACACACAGAAGTGAAAATGTGTCAAAAATCATGAAAATGGAAGAGATTATACTCCATTATCTAGTTCATCTGTCATCCAGGGCAGAAATTTTCTGAGGACTGTTTTTCTCAATCTGCCACGTTATGGAAACTTAATTCAAAAGACTATTTCAGAAAAGACAGTTAAACCTTAAAAGTGGAAGAGCAATTGGATCCATATAATTAGAAGTTACATGATTTTTTTCTCCCTTTATCTTGTATTTAGTTGTCAAAACTCATTAAATTTTTACCTCTTGGGATAAATTTGTTGGCCTCTGACACATTATTTAACATTTTATTTAAAAAGTGGTTAATACATTTTTCCCCTGATGGATGGGGGATAATGTAATGTGGGAATTTATTAATCAAAGAAACTAATAAATTCATTTTAAATGCAACTTTTAATACTTTTCAGCTACTTTGCCAACAGTGAAGGTTTGCAGTAGAAAAGGAACACATGGTTGGGAAATTGCTTTCAACTGAGTAGGGGAAGAAAGGGGACAGGGCATTTCAATGCAATTTTATTTTATTTTGACCAAGGTTTCAAGATATTTGGAAACAACACGTCATGCAAATGCAGTGCCTTTGGCACTGGACTTTTCACTAGACTCACAAAATATGCAATGGAGCGAGGGGAGGCTGTACAACACATGTGAGGCAGATTTAGTCACAGCAAAAAACGTAATAAAAGTATAGGGAGGCTTTCTAGGGAGGGAAACTTGGGGAATGTTATTTAGCTTGAGCAATTGTACAGCTCTGAAGTGAGCAGGGGCTGGGCTCTGGCTGGGAGCCCTCCTCTAAGATGTGTTGGACAGGGAGTTTTGGGCTGCTCATGAGTGTGAGGTTCCTGCCAAAGCCAAAGCTCTGCAACTTTGGGCAGGGAAGCTCCTCTGTGTTCTCTTTCAGAAAAAAAAAAATGGGATCATCCTTGAAGGTTAACAGAGTTCAAATGATGTGGCAGGCCAGCAGTTAGCAGAATGGAAGTAGCTTTGAAAATTGTACACTGGCAGAGAGTTGTTTACTCAGGTCAGAGCTCTGTTGCCATGGGGAGCGACTTGGAAACTCTCACGCTGCTTTCCCATCCTGTTTCTCCAGGGCTTGCTTTATGCCTTGTACTTTGTATCTTTTTCTTGTAGCAGCTGCCTTAAACCAATGAAATCAGTCAATCTAAGGTATCTGGTGTCAACAAGAGATACAAAAAGACAGACTGTTTCATGTTAGAATCACCCTGAAGTTTAAATCCTTCAGCTTAGTTTCTTACCTGTGCCCTTCCTTCCTACAAAGTAAGAGAATTGGAGAATCGTAGAATGGTTTGGATTTGAAGGGGTCTTAAAGTTCATTTCATCCCACCCCCTGTCATGTGCAAGGGACACCTTCCACTATCCCAGGTTGCTCCCAAGCTCTGTCCAACCTGGCCTTGGACACTGCCAGGGATCCAGAGACAGCCACAGCTACTCTTGGAAACCTTGTGTCAGGCCCTCACCATACTCACATCAAGAAGTCTTCCTTAGTATCTAGTCCAAACATTCTTCTTCTAGTTCAAATTACTCTATCTTTCTAAGTACTACTGAAAAACCAAATTTCTTGGTTTGGGACTACTTTACGCACAGACAGCCAATGCATTGTCTCAAGAGCTCACATGAAAAAAATCAGAGCTTATTGCTGCCCTCTCTGCTTATTTCACATTTCAATGAAAGGCTAGACTTCAGCTGTGCATAAAGAAATATTTGACTGATTTCTTTTGGTAATCCCAATGCTCCTTTTAGTGACTGGAATTTGTATGTCATCTCCAGACCCTTCCCCTCTGTAAAGCTTGCAGAGCACCTAACATCAGCCCCTCACCATTTACTGCCTTGAGCAAGGATGCTCTGCCGCATGGACAACAACAGGACGGTATACATTCCTCATCACGTATCAGAGTTAGAAAATGTCACCAGTTACATTATTCTCCTCCAAAACTTCATCCCTAACAGCAATGGTTTCTGCTCATCACAGTCCAACAGTGTCCTCATGGCAGAGAACCAGCTGGAGCCCCTTTCACTGGATATGAGATAAAGATCCTGAAAGGGTCCCTCTCATGCTGACTGTGTCACCAGTAGAGCACAATCAGATTCTTCTGATCCAAGAAAGGAGATATTTGCAGTAAACTTCCCTTGTGCCCCTTACAGAAATATTTTTCTGCTCTCTGCAGGTAGCAAAAAGAATTACATAATTATTTCACAGAGCCATAGAATCCCAGAATGGTGTGGGAGGGACCTTCAAAGCTCATCCAGTCCCATTCCCTGCCACAGGCAGGGACACCTTCCACTATCCCAGGTTGCTCCAAGCCCTGTCCAACCTGGCCTTGGATACTTTCAGGGATGGAGCAATAGCATCCTTAACCTCCCTGGGCAATGTGTACCAGTCTTTTACCACCGTCGTCATAAAAAGTTTCCTTACACCCTACTCTGAATCGACACTCTTTCAGTTTAAAACTTTTACCCTTGTCTTGAGCAAAAAAAGAAACAAAACCTCCTTTAACATCTCTTGTTACAATACACTATTTCATCTTCTGAAGTTTTTGCAAGTAACTGCATGAATTTTCATCTGTTGCCTTAATGGGAGCTAGTTAATTACAACCCACAGAGTGCCACAGCCAAGGCTGAGGTATTATTCAGCTCAGCTAGGTACAGGGCTGTGACAGCAGCTACAGCTCTGCAGAGCAGTGAAGGAAACTCAAATAATGGCAAGGTAAAGACAACCATGGGAGAGAAACAGCAAACTTCCGCACTGCTGATCAATCTGCTGCTAGAATTGGTTTATTTTCCCTTTTCCATTTTTAGTGGTTTGAAGAATTAAGTCTCAGAATCATAGCAGATAATACTGTATTAATGTTATTATATTTGCATCAATACGATTCAATTGTTACTGTTACCTAGTCCTGGCTGGGCAAGTAGGACCTTGTCGACTGCACATTTTTGTTTAAACTTTTTCTTAAAAACTGGTTTGGGATAGCCAAAACACTGCCCAGCCTTCTGCAGGAGGCTGACGTGCATAACAATATTATGGAATAGCTCTTTGGAAGCAGCTATGGCAACTCCAGGAGAAGGTGATTTCATTCCAGTGCAATTGTTGAGCTTTGCAAAGAGAGCAATGACTTGGGAATGAAGTGACTGAATCCAGAATGGAGCTTCCAGAAGGTAACTGGAATAATCTTCAGGGGTGGAGGGGACAGACATTAAGCCTCCATGTAAATATTAGTCTCCATGCAGACAGCAGCTTGGGAATGGGAGTGTCCTGTGCTAGCCCACCCTTCATCCTCATCTTGGCCAAGGCACTTCATTCCTGAACTGCAGAATCACTGTACTTCAGTCACTCACCCAAGCACCACCCTCCCGAGCTACCTTGGATTCTTGCGCAATACCCATCTCTGATGCATTCCTTCATCCTGCAATGAAATGTGCTTCCCTGGATTTCAGCAAAATAAACAAGCCTTCTGTATGAACAGGATGCATCTTTCCTAGAGAACTGTATCCTAGCCACAAGTAGGACATAAAGGAGAAAATAAAAACAGATAATGTATTTGATTTTAAAACTACAACTGTCACCATAACCCTGATGCCAGTGAAACCCTTGCCAGTGCTTCTGAGAACCCTACATGTAAGGCTTTCCTACAATATATTTGTAGGAAAATTAGTTTTCAGTTGTACTACCTATTTCTCCAAAACAGTCTGTTTTCAGCCAGTCCTTTATTTTGTATGTATTCAAGAAAATTAGGATTTTAAGCAAGCACTGAAGAAAGGTGAGGCTCTGGCTCAGATTTTCTGGAGAAGCTGTGGCTGCCCCTGGATCCCTGGAAGTGTCCAAAGCCAGGCTGGATGGGGCTTGGAGCAATCTGGGGTAGTGGAAGGTGTCCCTGCCCATGGCAGGCGGTGGGACTTGAAACGACTTTCAGCCCTTTTAACTCAAACTATTGGTTTCATTCTAAACCCAAACTATGGTTCTGAACTAGTTGGGAGCTTCCCCAGATGACAGTAAAGGTCTTTTTGGGATCATGACAACTTCACTCATTTTTCAACACATAATTCAAGCAGATTTGAGTGTTACTGGCACTCTGATTGCCTTGATCATCATCAGCCTCTCACTGACAGAATGAAGGATCTCCAAGCATGCACAGCCCTCAGCCATTGTGGCTTTCCTGGTTCAAAACAGAAAGGTCCAGCATTCTGAGATCCTCAGGAGTATTTATGACACACTACTCTAACATGGAAAGTTATATTTATACAACCAAAAAAGCAAGGAATACTAAATTTGTAGTATTTTTACATTAATTTGAGCTGCAGACACGGCTTGGAAAACATCTGAATTTTATGAGCCTCACTTATGTCAGTAGTGAGGCCAAATCACCCACTTATTCTCCCCTGCAGTGGCTCAGGCCTGCAGGATTCAGGTCATGAGCAGGGTCCCTCACTGGCACCAGCCCCAGGTGGATCTTGCAACACCAACCATGTCTCAGAGAGCAGCAGATGAGGCTTACACAGTGCTTTCACAGGTTGTGGACGAGCTGTTTTCAGCCACTTTTTGGTTATGGAACGAAGGACCACAAATTTCCACTAAGCTAAATGAGCTAAGAGATCTCTAAATACTTTCACAGTGATTTGCTCATAATAAAAAGGAAAAAAAACCCACTCAACTGTATTAGACTGCAAAAAATTCTGCTTACAGGATTTTTGTATAAGAAGCAATGAAATTAAGTGAGGTTGCATTACTTGCTACTGCTATCAATTAATGCAGCAAACACTTCTAGACATAATAATTACCATATGTGCACTGTGCTTTACCTCTGGGCTCAGTAATTTCATACATGGGAGGTTACAACTATTGACTGCATTAAAACAAGACTGATGTGTTAGGACAGACATGCTACCAGTGCAACACATCGTTGCACAAACTGAAATGATTCAAGTGGTACAGGAACAGACACCTGCATTGACCAGCAGACAACCTGCAAATAGTCATTTCTCCATCCCCTCTTAAACACACAGACACAGTGTGCAATACAGAAATAGTACTGCAAAAGGAGTGAGATCAGCTGATTATGGACAAAATTAGGGGGTCTTAAGAGACAGATGTTGATCACTGGAGAAAGGAAAAATCCTCAGGAGTACCTCCAATTAATATAAACAAATTAATAAAACCAAAATGGCTCCTTGTTTCTCAATGAAACTTGCACAATTGAGAATTTGCTCAGGTTTAGCTTGAGTATTAGTAAAAACTTATTAACTGGGAGGGTTGACCAGCCTGGCACAGCTGCCCAGGGCAATGGTGGAGTCCCCATTCCTGGAGGAGTTTAAGACCTTTGTGGATATGGCACTTGAAGACACGAGTTAGTAGTGTCTTCGGCAGTGCTGGGGAAACATCTGCACTTGATGGTTTCAGAGGGCTTTTTCAGCCCAGATGGTTCTGTGATTGATAACCAGCTCTGCCATGCAAACTTCAGAGCAGCCTGGAGTCTGGCGAGTCACAAAAAAATATGCATTTGCGTTTTTAAAAGTGCATTTGTTTTTTAAAGTTTGCTATAAAATTGATCCATAATGAAAGACAATGACCTCTAAATATGATTTAAAAAGAGTGGTGTCTACCTTGCCATTACACAGCTGGGTTTGTAACTATATGCAAAACCAGAACACACTCAGAAAGAACTGCACTTGTCTTTTTTTTGTTGTTGTCATCCTATTTAAATAATTAAAGACGTATTTCTATTCAATTCTGGTTAAGCTCCTACAAGTTATACAGAAGTTATACATAAAACTTAGGCTTTAAAGCCTCCCTTAAACAACAAAGCATTGTTTATATTTTTAATAAATCTTAATTTTAACTCCTCTAATTCAGAAGACACTTTTTGAAGCAAGAATACACTGAATTCAGCAGGCAAATCTCCCATTAACATAATTCAATTGCCCTAAAATAGTATTTATAAAGACAGTGGTAACTGTGATGCGAAGAGCTAAATGTAATTGGCAAAATTATCGTACATTAGTAGTGTATTCATAAAAGGTGAGAGTGTGTCAGCAATTTCCAGAAACCTTTTAAAGTAGGAAGGAACCTGGCTTTTTTTTTTCAGCAAAAGCACTAAAAACAAGCGCCAGCACAAAGAGTTAACACATTCTTCCTACTTCTGAGGGCAGGAACGGGGCCGATTTCGTCAGTGAGGTTTGGCAGCGCGCGAAATCCTGTAACCAATTCCATTTCCTGATAAATGAACGGTCCACAGGGGAAAGTCAGCCAGAGGCTTTGGGAACTGCCGAGCGCTCAGACATGACCGAGAGGCTCCTGGAAGGAGCCAGACTGTCTCTTTGCTTATCGCCGCCCAGCCGAGCGGCACCAGCACAACGCCGGTGCTGCCAGACTGCGCTGCGAGCACAGCCGCTCCAGCCACACGTGAGACCCCCAGGAAATCAGAAAATACACCCAGCACCAGCACGGGCCTGACATCAGGCTCTAGGAACTCTGAGAACACATGGCCGTGTAATACGGGCGTTGGGATGGGACTTGTAGCAGTCCCCATTGTTTATGCGTTTCGGAGCCAAGTGAAAGGAGTGACTCGGTATTCTGGAGTTGAGGACCTCGCCCCCACCCTTCCAACAGGAAAAAGCCAAATACAGAATGATAAATCATTCATTATTGGTTAGATTTTGGCATCAGTGAGGCTGTGAAGGAGGGGGTTTAAAACTGGAGCTATAGGGTGCGTCGATTCAAGAGCTGAATGTCACTCTCAAGTTCTAAACTGTTCTTTGTTTTGAACTAGAAATTATTTCTTTAAAAGTTATCTTCATAAATGTGACCAATAGTCTTATTGAATATTAACAGTAAATATCAGCTCTAATAGCAAATTGACAAATATGCCTCAACCCAAGATCAGCCCTGAGTTTCTGATCTATTTGAATATCAACTTCTCATATAAACTGGATGTTTGTTCACTTCGATATTATTACAAATCAATTCATAACTCTGACATTTTTACAGGTAATTCAAGTAGGTTGACACACACAGAACTGAACTTTCAAAAGTCTAAAATTTGAGCTTGTAAAAAAAAAAATTAAAATACTGCCAGTCTGATGACCCCTGAAGGCAAGTTAAAAGGGGAAAAAAAAAGTAAAAAGCTCAAATAATAACTTCAGGCCCTTCATTACCAAAATCCTGGATAAGTTTTCAAGTGGCTTGCAGGCTTATAATAGCAATGAAGTCTGCAATTGATTAGCTCCCCCAGTACAACCAGATGTCTCGGTGACAGGGAGAAAGTACTGCGGGTTTGAAGTTTACTAGGATGCACAATATCTCATCACTGAAAAACAAAACAATAAATGGGAAGGTGGGGAACCTAAAGAAGCATTATGCTTGTTTTCAGTGTGTCTCAATCCAGTTTAACTGCATGTTCTAGTTCTTTTGAAACCCAAGGATAAATTCCTCCCAAATAAAATGCCACAGACTTGGTTGAGTCTGTACTTTATCACAGCATCACTACTGATTCTTTTGCTGGGATCTTGGGTGCTTTCTGCTCACGGCTATGACAAATACAAGCTAACAGAATAGAAGAATGACAGTTCTCTACATTCTTTATCTGCACAGGTTTGCAAACAAGGTATGTGGCCTTGGAGGAACACCAGAGCACTGTTTCAGACATAACACCCACATGTAGACCAAACAAGCTCCCCATTCCTGCTGCTCCTTCCCTGACTTTAACTCACACTAATTAATGCATGCTTTAAACCTCAAATGAGAAAAGTGGTGGGAATACCTGAAGGAGATACAAAAAAGATCTGCCATTCTTTGGAGCATTTTGATATTCACAACTCTGCCACCTTTAAAACATCCTTGATCCTTTTTGGGCTGCTGCTATAATCCTACCAAATACTGCCATGACTCTGTGCACACCACTGCATAACAAGCAAGGAACACTGCAGCAAGAAAACACCATCCCACTCTCTTCAGGATGTGGCATTAAAGTGGAGGGTAACACTGAAGGAATGGAGTGCCACAGGCTGGCTGACAAAAGGAAAGCCCAGCACTGAAGAGTTAGTATTTCTATTGTAGAATTGCAGAATGGTTTGAGTTGCAAGGGATCTTAAAGCTCATCCTATTCCAACTCCCTGCCATGGACAGGGACACCTTCCACTATCCCAGGGTGCTCCAAGCCCCACCCAGCCTGGCCTTGGACACTGCCAGGGATCCAGGGACAGCCACAGCTGCTCTGGGTACCCTGTGCCAGGGCCTGCCCACCCTCCCAGCCAGGAATTCCTTCCCAATATCTAACCTAAACTTAAAACAGTCAAAGTACATTGAAGGGATTCAGACATCAATGTCTTATTTGAATTGTAACCTGTGTATAAGAAATTATTCACCAAGAAGGGTGACAAAATGCAAACTATTCAAGACAAAAGTGAGCAAAAGCTGATGGATTTGATGGGGTATCCTGAGTCACTCCCAGCTGCTTTGAGCTGACTGTGCACCTGCTAACAAAGCTCTACCTCCATCCCATTGCTCCTTGAGCTGCTTTTCTCAATCGACTCCAGATGGGGTGGCTGACGGTCAGGATCTCACAGACACAGTTTTGCTGCTCTGGTCACACACAGCACAGGCAGAAACACAGCTCTCATGACATGAGATCCTCACCAGGCTGCTGACCATGGCACCAGCTTTGTTTTCTGAGCTACCATGCAACCAATGTGATCCCTGCAGAGCAGCTACCAGGGAAATCAGGGAGAGGGCAGGGGAACGTGAAGCACAGTCCCTCTTTCCCCCTAGCTAATACCAGCCACTGTGAGCTCCTCACTCCCTATCATGGGACACACACAGCCTTGGACCCTGCCTTGCATCATGCCTGCTACCATCTTCTAAGCACAAAGATACAGCCTGACAATCTTGAGAATGTTGGAGCCATCACCAAAACTTTCCAGTGGAAGCAGGATTTTCCCCAGGGAATGAATGCTTCAGTGACTAGGAAGAAAACAAGACTGAAGTTCTCAGTTTATACTTCATCTGTGAAGAAAAGCTTTACACAAGTGGTCTAAGTTGAAAGCATGATTAGTGTTTTCTGTTCAAAGGGATCTTTGGGCTCTTAACAATAAGAAACTGATATTACATGAGAAACAGTTTAAAGATCAGAGATTCAAAAATTTGCTAATGCTTTTTTTCTTATGTTGATGCTGCAGTGATGTTTATATTACTCTTCAATAGGGAGGTGTCAGAAAAGCATTAATATGTTTTCAACTGTGTGCCAGGCAGACAAGCAAAATAAAATAGCTGGGCTTTTTCCTTGTTCTAGTCAACAATGCCAAAAATTACTGTTTATTTTTCTCCGCCCCCATGAAAGAATTTATAATCACTGAAGTAAACTCAAGTTAAAAAGCTGGTTTTAATCCCAAAATTGACTGACAGCTGCTATGTAAAAGAAAGCCTAACTTGTCTGGGTTCTCAGAAGCATTCACATTTGAAAAATTTAGTTTCTTGGAAACATTTGAGGGGGGGTTTTTGGGTTGTTTTTTTTTTTTTTGGTCCCTTTCCTCATAATGCTACAAAATAATTTAAAGAATGTGATTCTGTATAATTTTCACACTCATAAGACAATTGGGGAAAGGTAGAAAGCACATCCCCTTTTCAAACAGCCTTAAGAGTAACATGTAAATATGGTGTTGGTTACAGCGTGACTGAACTCTCTTTGGGAGTGCCAGGGAGAGGTTGTGAGTGCCACAGTGCACACCACTGTTGCTAGGCCTGGCAAGACTCAGATAAAATACTCAGCTGTAACTAAGACCTTGTATGCAAAGGGACTCATCTTACACCACACCAAAGAAACCCAAATCTTGACATGTATGACAGCCAGAATCCATGCAAACACTTACAGGAATGGGTAACCGTATGAAGAGTTCTTGTTAGGGTTTTTTTTGTTTGTTTGTTTTCACATAAAAGTATCAAACCAAACTTTGCAAAATAAATAAATAAGATTGATAAATGACTCACCAACACTGCCAGCCTATGCCAAAACTTCAAACACCTTGAGTTCAGCAATATGAAGCTCTGTGGGTAGCAAGTTTCAAGTCAAACTACACTGCCAAGGACTGCAGTAGAATTTATTTCTCTTTCTTTAAAGTCTCTAAGTTAACTGATTCCTTCCATTTTACCTGAAGGATGCTTCTGAAAATGAAGTGTTGTTAGTATTCAATCCAACTCATCAGCTGTATTTGCATTACACATGGCTACAAACAAGGCTCTCTAAAGACTACTAAGATCCACTTTAGAAGACATCACATTTCAAAGACTTTTGAACACTTAAGTGTTCAAAAGCCATGTAGATGTGGCACTCAGGGACATGAATTAGTGGTGGCCTTGGCCTCCTTGGGGAAATTTATTTTAGAGGGCTTTTCCAACCTAAACTATTCTGTGATTCCATGACTTTGAATCCATAGGTGGTAAAGTGACTTTAATTTGGCCATTGGCTTTTTCAGTGTTAAAGCAACCAGGCACGTAAGCAAATTTTTTTGTTAACATGCTATGTATTCCAACTAGCTACTGAACCCTACTTCCTACTGAAGTCACATTTCCATGGATTATCATATTAATGCTTCAAAGTGAGGGTGGTATTTATTTCTGAACTAAGCCCCCAAAGCTTTCGCTCCCTTCTGGGATGATGCCTTTACTTTTCTTCCTGTAAGGTTTCAAACTACAAAGACAGGAGTTTCCATACAATGCATTATGTCAGCAAGTATCTAACTTCAAGCACTATAATAATCACAGTTTTTCCATAGTATTTTTCACATACTTTAGATCTTGCCTACACGCAAGTTTGCACCATTTAATTAAACAGATTTAAATGATAGAAACTCCTGCTTGGACATACTTATTATAAAGTGGTGTCATTCAGTTTAGTTTCAACTCATTCTCACCAATTTAAGTAGCAAGGCTTACATTAACAGAAGAGCACCTGCATAAGGGTTTGCCCTGGCTCAGACAGACAGACAGGTTTATAATCCCACTGTAAGATTAGCCAGAGTCAGCTAAGTGCAGACATGTCTTCAACTGCTCACAGTTTCACAATGATAAGTTATTTTCTGACCACAAAGCCCATCAAAACTTTCAGGATCATTCTTTTCCCCTTGGAATTTTGATTACCCAAAATAATATTTCTCAAGGGACACAGAGTATATTCTTCTCTACTCAAGGTCCCCGAGAAGCCAACCTCTAAAACAAATGCCTTCAAAAGAAATATGAGTTATTGTCCATCACTTACAGGTCAGTTCACAGAAGCAGGGAAGTTTGACATCTTAATTGAGGGTATAAATTGTCAGAAGGAAATATACAATCCATAAATACTCTTATTCTTAGCATATGGTCAGCGTTCTGGAAAGGCCCAAAAAGCACTTTGTTTAAAACTTTCTTACACTTCTCTCACTAATTTGACCTTCTTCAGGGTAAGGGTTAACAGCAGCTGAGGGTCAGCAAAAGGAAGTCTGTGCTGTAGACGCCTGCCTAGTGTCAGACCTAAGGATGTATTAGACACAATCAGCTTCCACTGTAATAAGAACTTTGACCTTTGAGCCAGGAAAAAAAAAAAAAAAGAAAAAAAAAAAGGAAAAGATAAATATCAGGAAGAACTGGATGAATTTATTTTAAGGAAGTTTTCTGTCTCTCTTGCTTAGTGCTGTGCCCTGGAGCTCTGTAAAGGAGCTACGGGTCTCTGCAACTCCTCTGCCCCTACCCCTTTATGGGGGTCACGCAGAATTAATTTGTGCACTACTCCGTCAAAAACTCCACAGTAGCAAAAGTAACAGCAATAAAACAAACATGAGAAAGCTCTACAGCTTTTAAAGAAATTACAGATTTTTGCCCCAAGGTTTAGTTTGGATTATTAAAGACCACTGGTCTGGATCCCGAATCCAACATCTTGCTGCAGCCAAATAACAACCACTCAGGACTGAGGACAGCAGGACTGTGGGGGAAAACCAAAATCATAATCAGGAGCAATTCTAATAGAAGATGGGGCAATGGATGGTTTCTTTGGATCAACAGGGTGCATATATATGGAATACTACTGATTTCCTTTGCAGGGCTAGCCTTGTCCTGTCTCTCTGTAGTTGCAATGGCACCACTGACTGCTCAACAGATGATGGATGTCTCCTCCCTGGAAGGAATATCTGCAGAAACAGGAAAATTCTTCCAAAGAGAGCTCAGTATCCAAGCCAAGACAGCCTCTAGGCTCCTTTGGTTTTGGGGACTTCACATGCACTTTCCTTTATGGCCATTCCTGCTTTCTGATTTGCCATGAGCATAAGTCTGACATGAAGCAGCTGAGGAGGCTGGAAAAGGGCTCACCCTGGAGAAAAGGAGGCTCAGGGGGGACCTTGTGGCTCTGCACAACTCCCTGACAGGAGGGGACAGCCGGGGGGGATTTGGGATCTTATCCCAGGGAACAGGGACAGGAGGAGAGGGAATGGCCTCAGGCTGGGCCAGGGGAGGATCAGAGTGGACACTAGGGAAATTTTCTTTACATACAGGTCTGTTAATCCCTGTTGCCAAGGGCAGTGTGCGTGTCCCCATACCTGCAGGGATTTAAAAGCTGTGTGGATTTGGCATTTGGGGACATAAGTTAGTGGTGACCTGCACAGTGGTGGGGAAATGGTGGGACTTGGTGGTCTTTAAAGGCTTTTCCAACCTAAATGATTCTGTGATTCTACCAAAGCACCTGTACTAGACATCCCCTGTTGAATTCACTGCCACTTCAGCCAACAAACATGTTATTTTTGTGACATTTTTTGTAGCTGAACTTCTGGTGTGTGTGGTGCTTTCCCAGGGTGATGTGCCAGGGATATAAAGCTGCTCTGGTCTACATCCCAGGCAGTGACAATTTACTCTTCCCCTGTGCTCTGGTGCTTTAGTGATTAGCAGTTTTTTTTCAGTGAAACAAATGGAAGCTGATGGAGTTGGAAGTACATTGTTAATAGAAGGGGAAACCTATGGGAAGTGCTTTTAACACCTAAAGTGAAACTTGTTCTGTCAAGAGACTGAAGGCTTTTACCTCTGCTCCTTTTACATATTCTGTGAAATTTTAATGCCCATCGAACTCAAATGCACTTAAATTAATATTAAATTTTGTACCATAACAAAAACACAAGAGCTGATGGCATAATGGTATGTCTGCATAGCACACAAAGAACATCTGACAGAGTGCACACTGATAACAAAATACTCATTGGCATGGGGAGAAAAGGAGTAGGGGAAAAACACAAGCAGATCAGAAAATGCTCATGAAAAACAAATCTCCATCTTAAGTGACTTAGGTAATGGGAACTTTTCTTTTATAAAGCATTAAACATGGCCTCCCAAGAGTAATCACTCCATGAAACCAAATGTCAGTTTCCAGTCACTAGCTGGCATTTGAAACAAGTTTTCCCACTTATTGCAGAAGAGTTGTTATCTGCTGGCTAACTCCCCTTGAAATCCTGAGATAAGTCACAGGCTCCAGACACAGTCCCACTTCTCTCACTCTCCTCATCTTGAAAGTACAGATAGTTCACCAAAGGGAAAGAAGGCAGCCTGAGAACTTTCACAAAAATAAAGAGAAAGAAAGAAAGAAAGAATGAGGCTAATTTTCACCTATCACTATGATCTCTAAATTGCCTTTAATAAGCTTCTGCAATATAGCAGGGAGCCTGGATTGTGGGCTGCTCGTCTGCGAAGGAGACAGTTCTATCTCCATGCCATGACTTCTGCCTCCATCCTGGGCATATTAACTTCATTTATCTCCTCCCACAGACTGAGGGAGAAATAACCAGCTCTTGATTTCAGCACCTGCCCTTTATCTCTATGTTTGTGCAGAAGTCTTTTAAAAGGCTAATTGCTCAGCTTGGACTTTCTTGGCCTTCCACAGTACACAGCTAAAAGCATATGTTTAAAATAATGTTAATTATATTGTTTGTCTCCAGTCAGACTGCTCCAGGACTGGAAGGAAAATCTGAGTTAGATCTCCCATCTCCCAATAATTATTTGCTAAGAAAATGCAGGATATCTTTCCTAATACAAACAGACACACACACACACACACACACACACACACACACACATATATATATATATATATTTATCCATGACCTACTGCTACACACATGCTCACTTTGCATTCCGTGTTACTTCCCACAGTGGAAGGGAGCAGGAGCACCAGGGTGTGCTCCCAAACTGATAAGTTCCATTATGCAGATGAGGATCGTGGCTCTAAGTGCTGTTATTTTTAGTTGACGTTGATTCATGTTTGAACTATGGGCTAAGCAACAGACTCAGAACCTGAATAGTGTAGCACCTCTTGAATGCTCACTTCCTCCATGAAGGCCAAGATAAGCAACTTGAAAACATTCACTTGAAAACATCCCTGCATATATTGAGTACTTACACACAAGAAAAAAAACATCATTGTCTGAGCTGCAGGGAAGTGAGTGAGTAAAAGCTCTGCCTCAGCCCTCATTTTCCAGTGATATTTCCAAATCATATCCGTGTTTCAACTGCCTTCCCCAGAGTGCTTCAGTTGAAGATGGTTATTTCTAGGAGGTAGGAATAATATTTCTGCAGAGTCTCTTGTACTTTACAGCACTTCAGTATGCTGTAGCAAAAGGTAAGGATGACTTGAAAATTACCTAGCAATTAACTGCAAAGCTGATATTATTTATATATTCTTGGGGTTGAACTCCACAGCTCTGCACATTGGAATTATGTGTATGTTGCGTCAACACAGATGCAACAGATTCACAATTCCTCCAGACACTGTCCAAACTGGTTGAGCACAAGCTGCCCCCAGGGCTCCTGGGGACAGCTCTGGGCCCTTAAGGAGAAGAGAGACATTGAGGAGCTGAGGAAGGGGCCGGAGCCCCAGGAGGGGCTGAGGGAGCTGGGAAAGGGGCTGAGCCTGGAGAAAAGGAGGCTCAGGGGGGACCTTGTGGCTCTGCACAACTCCCTGAAAGGTGCCATCAAAGCCAGCCTGGGTAGGGCTGCTCCCACCCATCCAGACCTGCCCAGAGAGTGTCATTAAAGACAAGGATTAAAGCTTTCTCCTTTAGCTGCTGAAATGCCTCAGAGTTGCCAGAGTTATTGTGTAACTATATCTTCAGTCTGATCTTAATATGAGTTTGTCGAGCTTTAGAATAACTTCCCCTGAAAACCTCAGACTGAAGTGGGAAGACCTGAGGAACTGGGAGACTCCTAGGAGAGAGGCACAAGGAGAGAGGGCACAAAAACTCACAAGAACATTTCTATAGGAGGGAAACATGTGCTGCCCCTCATCACTATCTGTGTAAAGGAAGGATGTCATTTGCATGTACAAATTGAGGTATGACAATACATACATATAGACAACACATACATATGTATCTATATGTATATAAACGCCCTACCCCTAGGTCAATGTTACCTTTTTACAGGGAAAAGTAACCTGCTCTGGCCAAACTGCTAAACTGCCGCTCAGCAAAAGTATTTAAAAAAAAAGAAAAAAAAGAAAAAAGAAAAAAAAAGAAAAAAAAAAAAGAAAGAGAAAGGAAACAAAAAAGACAAAATTCAGTAGATTTAAGTGATCATTATAAAAGACTGATGTGCCAGGCTGGCTATATCCCCTTCATAACTCTGTCCCAAAACTCAAGTGCTCCAGAGGAAAGGGAAGTGCTCCAAGCAACACTAAGCATCCTTAAAACTGGAAGTACTTGACTGTTTGGTGAGAACTTCCAGAGCTTGGCACACGCCAAAAACTGCTGTTTTTTTGCTTTAAGTGGCAATATAAATATATGATTTTGAATACTGTATATCATTAGTGCAGAAGGTTGAAACTTGATGGGATTTCACTCCAGAAACAGCATTTCTGTAAATTGTGGCCTGACATGTTAGTTGATGTGGCACACTCAGTAACTGAGAAAACCTTCATTTTTTCCTAAGCAGTGAATTTATTTGGTGATGGCTCTGTGTCAAGAAGGAATCACTGTAGCCTCAACACAAGAGCTTTTAAATATCTGCACATAAGAACAAGTTGTCATAGAAACTGCCAAAGTTCCAGTGTCTCTCTGCATTCACAGCATCATCACATAGAAAGGACAACCTGAAGGGCTGGATTTGGATCCAACAACTGCTCTGGTGTTACTCAGGTTATTCCTGTACTGTGGCTCAGGACTCGGACTCTAGACCAACCTCTCCTGAAGGAATTCAGTCTGAGTGACTGAAGATGCACCATCTCAGGGACACAGGGAACTGCAGGAAAGACATAGTATATGCAGCCAGCTAGAAAATTCCCACTGGGTGTTTTAAAATTACCAGCATATAAATAAATTACCAAGCATCGCCAGTGGCTGTACAGACTCAGTGTGCCTTATCAGAGGATATTTTACTAAAGTTACCACAAATGGTACTCTCACTCTCTTGTCACAAAGTAGTAACAAAAATAGACCTGCAGAAAAGAGACAGTATTTAAAATACACTTGGCATAACAGAGAAACAAGATTCATCATGTTTGAAAAATATACACAGCTCCCGTTTGCTTACTTACCCACTTACACAGATATCTTTATTGTAGTATTTAAACATCACACAGCCATTAATGGATTTTAGCCTGTCACATTGGTAAATCCCTCAAGAGATTTGAGAGGTTCTCAGAAAGGAATGGAGGGGACTGCTCAGGATTATACAGAAAGCTCCTCATCATATTGACTAGACTTACAGGTCCTGAATTGATTTTCACTAGGGTGGGTAATTCTTAACTAAAGCCCCCCAAATTTATCTTCACAGCATTTAATATAGACCCAGAGAGAGATGCAGAACACTAGAGACAGGAAAAGAAATTAATCAAAAGAGAGAATTACCAGTGTTTGATAACAGCATAACTAAACAACAGATGGGGAGAGGAGCCAGCATCTTCAGGATATGATGAAGAAAACCTCAGCTTCAGCAAATTTTAATTCCTCCACACACTTCAGTTTAATAACTAATCATGAAAAACTCACCCAAACACTTAGAAGAAATTAGGAATTTAAATGAAAACACACACATATGGCAATCGACAGTGTAATCACTTATCAGTCACTACTGAGAGGAGAGATGATTTTTTGAAGTTACAGATATAAAGGGCATATATGTGCAATTGATGGGAGCAGTATACTTTAAGTGATGAGGTCTTGAGCACTTACTCTTAGCCTGTCTTTGGGCAAAGCAACAGCTCCTTGCTTGATGATTTCCAGAACTCGCTCCACTGACAGCTCAGCTCCAGCTTGCTCTAATCGGGAGCTGAAAAAGCTGATCACCTGGAAAGAAACATCACAGTACATAAATAAATAGAAGAGACCTTTGGATTGATTTATACACAAAGCTGTCATCTTCTTTTTTGGCACCGCTGTATCTGCACTTCTTAAAGAATAAGCATGTTATTGCCTGTGTCACAGCCAGGGAGACTTTGTTAATGTCAAGTTAACACAACTCTCAGCATCCTCCTGCAGTCACTTTTAACAGACAGATGATTTTGTAACTTAGCACACACAGCTGAATTAATAAATTTACATTTTCAAGTACTGTGCACTGACACATGTCTGTATTTCTTTCTGTCAGTTCTGCCCACCAGGCTTTTGAGTTCTTCCAGTTTTTCTATGATTTGAGCTAGAAATTTACTTTCATTGTAAAGCATTAAAGTGAAATCATTACAGTTTCGTTGACTTCTGGACAAAAGGCTTTAGGAAAACTGTTAAGCATCTCAGTATGAGAGACCACATTTCCTGGGAGTTGTGCAGCACTCAGAACTGCAGCAAGTGGACAGTGAGAAGGAAGTCCACACCACAAAGCTCCTCTTCTATCCAGTATCCACCCCAAGTGCCACACATACCTTCCACATCCTGGATTCTAGGCCCAAGGAATCCTGCAAATTCCCTCTCATCTTCCAGACATTCCCCAGTGAAGCCAAGCTGTTTTTCCCCGTATTTCCCTTCCCATCCCCTTTTCTGTGACCCAGCTGGTCCTTGTTAGCTAGAACTCAGTTAGGTCAGGCTTTAACTTTTATCCCTCTCCAAGCTCAGTAGGTCACACCAGAAGCAGACATCCCACCAACAGCTATCCATGTGGGACATCAGAAAACCTTCATTCCTATAGTTCCTTTCATCCAAAAAGAACACACTTTGCAAACCCCATCCTTTATCCCAGGGTAACTCCTTAGTCACAAAGAATCCTCTGGAAGTACCACAAGAGGCCCTTGGTAGAGTCTGTCTACACCAGAGCACCTGGCTACCCCCTGGGCTGGAGGCAAGCATAATGCTGATAGTAGATTCTGCAAAATCCTGCCAGCTTTTGACACAATCCGTGGAAAAATACTGATGTTCACTTCTATCTGAATCATAGTTCCAGTCCATCGAGTAATCTTTGATAATTCTCCCAAGTAGAAGAGGGGAAAAGTGTATTATAGTACAAAATCTCTGCTGAGCTCTCTTTGTTCTGTAGTGAGACACAGCTGGAGCCAGAAACCATTACCCTAATTATGCCTTCCAGCTCAGCTGTTGTTCATAAAACAAAGACAGCTGATGGCTTGATTATTGTGAGATTCAAATTTGTTGTTCCTGTTTGTGACTTCCCCCACAGAAAGCCTAGCCCTTGTTTTGAGCTGGATTTGCTGGGATCTCTAGAAACTCTTGCACCAAGTGAATAAAACAGGCAGATTAAAGTTGCTGGAAGTTGTTTTTTGGGGTTGTCATGGGATTGTGGTATTTGGTTTGGGTTTTTTCCCATTTTATTTTGTTTCTAACAACAGAAGTACAGAAATCAGTCAAGACAAAATTCAGGTTTAATCTTCTGTGCTGTCCCTTCAATTATCTCCATACCTAAGCAGAAAGGGAGAATTCCACTGCCTCTGGCAGATGCTGCAGGTAGGCTTTTACATTCTTAGAGATAAGGAGCTGGTAGAGCACTGTGATCTCTGATCCTTAGAAAAAAACAGGAATAGGAAGATGTGCTGAGTTCATAAGCAAAGGAGCTGGAGGGAGGGACCAGACATAACAGAGTAAAACAGCTTGTGCAAAGAGCGTGAGGACTTCAGGAGTGAGGCTAACATGGTTTTGGCACAGAGTTTGGGACAAATTGCTGGTGGAGGATACACAGCTCACAGAGGAACAAGCAAGTTGCCCACAGACTTTGAAAGAAAAAAAAAAACCATCTTCCTGCATTTCAACACTCCTATGTTGACAGTAACCACTGGTGAAACCCATTCTCGCCAAGGGCAGGCTCCTGCAGAGAATCCATCCCAGTGGCACTGCCTTGTTAGCTCAAGCTCTGCTAAACCACAACAAAAGCAAAACTTAATATTTAGCTTTTAACCAAAAGGATAAAATACTATCATAATGCAAACATGTAAAAAAACTGAATGAAGCTCACTGATACTCTCTGAATTCTGATGTTTCCTATTTTGGGAAGTCAAACCCTTCAATCTTAACATGTTTTTAAAAGACTTATGTTTTTGTGGTAAAGGTACTAATCTTCTTTGGTTTATATTTCAAAAGAACAAAAGCAAGACAAGACTTCCAGTATTTTCAGGCTATGTCAGCATTTTAGAGAACTCAGAATAGCTATTTTTGATGTGTAGTTGATGACTAAAATTAAAAATCTCTACTTTAATAATGGTACTTATCTCTAGGAGTTATTTGCCTTACTACTTCAAACAATATAGAAACTAAGTACCTTTAGTTTGGACCCTGAAAGCACAACACCCCAATGAAACAGTGAGGTACCCACAAGTATCCCAATAAAGTAAGAAAGCAGAAAGTCAAAAAGAAAAAAAAAAAGAAAATTATTGTACAGAGGAGATCCTTAAGAAAGCATTTTCTTGTTAGCTCCAGATCAGGAATAAAACCAAAAATCATCCAGTATTACATCCTTCATGCCTAAGCTCCAACCTCTATAGCAGAGGGTCTAACACTTTTCTTACTAATCTAGTCAGATATTAAAAATATAAAAGCCCAACATCATATTAAGGAAGAGTAGCCTTTTCCTTTGAAAGAGCTTTAAATATCTTCTACACTTAAGTAACAGAGGTGAATTTAAAATAAAAATTAAAATTAACATATTTCTACTCCTTGTCCCTTCAAAAGTAAAATGAACCAGAAAAAAACATCTGGGTGAATATTATTAAATGAGTTTCAGGTTTTAGTACATGTTTTAAAACCAACTGAGCATATAACTGTATGAATAGAAAATAAACAGATCTTAGGGGAAATAAACAAGGTTGAGAGATGGTGTCTTCCTGATACTCTGAAAATTAATTTTCTCCATAATTATTTGGGCAAATGGTCTAAGAAAATAAAAATCAACTGCGAAGACTGCTTAAAAAAGAAGAGTAAGAAGAAACTTCACAACTTGCTGTGTATTACTCGTTTTCTATTCATGCTGAGTACTGAAAGGCCCCTCCATGAAGGAACATGGAGAGCTCTCTCTCCAGTCTGGGTTCCATATTAACAAGAGATTAAAAGGCACATCTAATCCAGAATTCAACAGCCCCTCTGATCCCTGTCCAGATAAAACAGTGGGTGAATGGAGAGCCTTGCCCTGTGCAGAGTTTAATCCTGGCTGTGCAAGGTAGCCAGGCCTGTGGTGTGATGGACACAGGGGACCTGTCTTGGCCACCTCCAACTCAGGCCTTGCCAGGGTTTGTATTAAAATACCATTAATACTCCCATACAAAAACTGTTTTCTATAGTAATTTTCAAAACTGGTTTTAATCACAGACTGATGGAATGGTTTTGTTGGGAAGGGACTTTAAAGATCATTCTGTCCCACCCCCTGCCATGTGCAGGGACATCTTCCACCATCCCAGGCTGCTCAAATCCCATCCAGCCTGGCCTTGGACACTGCCAGGGATCCAGGGGCAGCCACAGCTGCTCTGGGCACCCTGTGCCAGGGCCTGCCCACCCCCACGGTGAGAATTTCTTCCTAGAGATCAATTTTCCATGAGAAACTCATACCTTCTCCTTTTGTTTTCTAAACAGTAAACTTAAAAGGTATTGGCTAAGATTACTAAAAGTACAACAAGATTAGAATGATTTAGAAACATTTTTCATTTAAAGGCAATATTTTAGGTTTTGGGAGATGATTTTTGAGATTGTGAGGGAACAGCCACAGTGTCTGCTATTTCACCCAACTATTGTTTTCAATTGGGCTGCAATTAGCAGAATATTTCTCTTTACAGCATGCCAGCAGTAGAGCTATCAAGGGCAAGATGTTTTCTCCACTTGGATTCTGTCAGTAGATGCTGAAGTGCCACCGCCTAATGAACATGACAGCTCCTCTCCTTCTCCTCCAGCTAAAAATAACAGTACAATACATTGCTGCCTCCTCTGCCTGCAACTGCAAAGGTCAGTTCTGCAACACACAAGAAAAAAATCACTTGGCACAAAATGAGTAAGTTTTGAACCTGTCTTCGCCAATTTTGTTTTCCTTTGAAAGTGATTGAAAGAAACATTTTGAGCATTTTATTTCCAGCCATGTTCATCACTGGGAGAGTAATATGGTGTATTGATGACCCACTGAATGGAGAAGAAAAGAAATAAACAAACCTCTTGTTGTAAAGTACTACAGGATTAGCACTTCAACTAAGTAGCTTCCACAGGAAAATATAAATCACAGCTACATTTGGTATCCAGTAGTCATACCTGGAGCAAATGGGAGGCAAAGCCAACCATTGCTGATTTAAGAAGGACTGAAACAGCTTCAGGTGATTCAATAGCAGGAGAAACACAAGAGGTTAATCAGTAAACTTGAAGTATTTTTCAGAATCACCTTGAAATGAGGAGCATGTTCAAGGACACATGAGGTATTTCAGGTATGCTTACACCCTCACTCCTAGGGTGTAAGAGTGAGGAGAAAAACAACAGGCAGAAAGACCCACCCCAAAGCAAATAAACAACAATCAAAAAAACCCCAACCCAAACCCACCAAAAACCCTAGATCCCTTAGAGTATTTAGCCAGGCTCTGGTAATCAGCAGGATCAAGGTTTTTCAAAGGGCATTTAAAGGAAAACCATAAAAACTTAGTTCTCAAGTCCTGCAGGTCTTACAACAGGGGTTGCTATGCTAGAGAGAAGCCAACTTGATTGATTTTAAAATCCAGCAGAGAAGTGTCTTTGAAGAATTAAATTCCTTGTAGGAAATTGCATCAATTTAATCCTTTGCATCACTAAGCCGTTGTTCCCAACCTTCTGATGTCTATCAGACTATTTTGCAAACAAAATTCTAGCAGCTGCTAGTTAGGCCTGTTCCACCACCTGGTATCAGTTGCTTGCTTGTAGGAAATATGAGAGCAGTGAAAGCCAAGGAGTTCTCACTATGGCCATGACCCAAACACATCTTTAGGAATGATAAGCGAAGATTCTCCACCAAATTCCTGACATATCTGAGGTGGCTGACCAAATTACAGACCACCTCTGAAGTGGAGGCATATAGGCAGCTCCCAGCTGAAGTATTTCTGCACAAGGCCAAAAGAGGAACCATAGCATTCCTCTTTGTTCACTATTCAGAAGAAGAATATCCTGTTTTAGCTAAATAAGATGCACTATCTCCTGCTAAAATAGCTTTCTATAATGAAAAGTAAAGTAATAGGAAGCAGAAGGTATTTTGATTTCAGTTTCTTCTGTACAGTATTAATGGTCCCCATATGCTCCCAATCAGCTGGTAATGGTGATTTTCAGATTTATAAAAACACAGAGGCAAGTAAGTAGTTTTCAATAAAAAGTGGTTGATACACTGATGACCCTTATATATTCACCTTTTTTGCCTCAATGCAAGCACATTATGCTTCACAAGATTATGTGTATCTCCAGAGTAAACTGAATGGTCCAACTCCTGAGGAAAAGCCCAGAGTTACTGTGGCCAGGTCTGTACTGAAGGTAACCTGGGCAACTCCTGCTCTGATCTGAGCTCTGGTGGGGCTGCAGAGGCATCCCCACACTTACCTGTGCCTATAGCCCTATGCTGATTTGTCCTTTGCCCCAGTGCCACACTGCCAAACCTCTGCTATCCAGAGATCCCTGAAAAACTACCACAGTGCTTCATTATTCCTAACCTTGGAAAAGTTTCTTTATGAACTGCGAACCCACAAGTATGTGAAAGAGATTATTCCATTTCACTTCACAGCAGCTTTTTTATTTGAAAAATACCACATCACTTTACCCTTCCTGTGGCAAATCAGCACCTTCAGAGGTTCTGCTTTCCACAGATCTTATTTCTACCCGGAATTTCTTTCATGGTTCCAGCTGAGCATGAGCATAGGTGTGCCCAGGTGAGCAGTGGCCCCTGGGCTGTCCCAGGCAGGGTGTGACACAGCCCCAGGGCAGTGCCCGTCCCCTGTGCTGGCACTTCTGGTACACCTCCAGTGCTGGGGACAGATCTGGGACCCTCAGGACAAGAGAGACAGCGAGGGGCTGGAGCGTGTCCAGGGAAGGGAACGGAGCTGGGGAAGGGGCTGGAGCCCCAGGAGAGGCTGAGGGAGCTGGGAAAGGGGCTGAGCCTGGAGAAAAGGAGGCTCAGGGGGGACCTTGTGGCTCTGCACAGCTCCCTGACAGGAGGGGACAGCTGGGGGGGATTTGGGATCTTATCCCAGGGACCAGGGACAGTAGGAGAGGGAACAGCCTCAGGCTGGGCAAGGGGAGGATCAGGGTGGATATTGAAGAAAATTCATTCATGGAAAGAGCTGTCCATCCCTGGCACAGCTGCCCAGGACATTGGTGAGTCCCCATCTCTGGAGTGGATGTGGGACTTGGGGACAGGGCTCAGTGGTGGCCTGGGCAGTGCTGGGGGAATGGTTGGATTCAATGGTCTTTGAAAGTCTTTTTCAATCTAAATGATTCTGAGATTCTAAACCCAGAGTAATCCAACTAAGATGTTACCAGTGTGACTAGGCTTCGAGGACACCTCTATGTTATTCTTTGCTTGTATACACACACAGAATTGCAGCAGATGCCGTTTTCTAGTTGCATCACTACTCATTATTACATCCCCACTACATTCTCCAATTAATTCTTCATCAAATTTTTAGCCTTTTCACCTCTTCCATGCTTCTTTTTGGTTGATGAGTACATTATGTCCAACAGAGTAAAAATAATAAGCATTTAAGTCTTTACATGCCATATCTATTTTATACATTCTTGACAAGGCAAACTGGCAAGTGTTCTGGTGTCCAAAACCAACTACAGACTTTACATGCTCTGTATTTTAGTCTGATTTCAGATTTAGTCTGATTACACCATTAAACATTATCATACTGTCTGTTAGTATTTCTCTATGAAATACAAATCTGGACTACAGTTTACAGTCAGAGAACCTTTCATCATTTGGTGGGCAAAATTTGCTGGAGCAGAGGGATGCCAGAGTGACATAGTGCGCAACAGGCACCTACTGCTCATGTGAATCTCTAGAGCTATCTGATGATTGGAATCAGAATTCCAGAATGGTTTGGGCTGGAAGGGACCTTCAAAGGCCATCTAGCCCAATCCCAATGCACATTCCACTGTCCCAGGTTGCTCCAAGCCCTGCCCAACCTGGCCTTGGACACTTCTAGGGGTGAGGCAGCCACAGCTGCTCTGGGCACCCTTTGCCAGGGCCTTCCCACCCTTAGAGCCAGCAATTCCTTCCCAATATCCCATCTGTCCCTGTCCTTTGGCAGTGGGAAGCCATTGCCTCTTGTCCCATCACTAAATGCCATTGTTAAAAATTACACTCCTGTTTCCACTGCAGCAGGAGTGCAGATAATCCAAGCATACTTTGCTGTTTATGACCAGAGAAAGTACCAAGAGAGGGAGTCAGGATGGAGCAGAGCCCCTGCAGACATACTTGGTCTGCTTCAGAAAGGTTATTTTACTTGACCACTCTTGCATTACCAAAAGTTGCAACATTTACCATTTTCCATCTACAATTTACACAATTTGGGCCACAACATTTCATAGATCACAACAGCCTAAAAGCAAACACAGGTACCCTGTACACAGAAGTTGGTGGATCCATCCTCTTCTGAATAACCAGTTTTGGTCATATGAAAAGCCTGGCCAGCTCACCGCTCTATCTGAAAGCAGGCTGGGATGGATGCTAAAATAAGAATATAAGAGCAGGTCAAGAATAGGGAGATCCTCCCCATGAGTATATTCTCACAGCATTCAGCAATATACAGTTTAGAAATTTATTGAGACAAATCTTTTAAGATTATTTTTTTTCTGACTCCTTTTAGAGCACAACTACATTTCAGACATCTACAGTGTCCCATACAGCTGTGAGGATGGAGCTCCCAGCTCCACCACTGCAGAGAAAAGTCTGGCAAGTTCTTGGAGACAGAAACGTATTTTGGTTCTTCTCAGATCCTGCCCACGTTTCCCAGACAAGCTCCCTGCAATGTGTA
Source organism: Cinclus cinclus (assembly GCF_963662255.1). Lineage (NCBI taxonomy): Eukaryota > Metazoa > Chordata > Aves > Passeriformes > Cinclidae > Cinclus > Cinclus cinclus. The sequence continues at coordinate 83,937,781 of NC_085084.1, forward strand.
CAGTAAAACTAACATGATTTACCACCGTGTCAAAGGACAGCAAGACCAGTTAGAACATTCTGACTGTAGCACACAAGACAAAGACTGGTTCTGTATGGTGCTGCCAATACTGTGTATGAAATGCAGGATGTGACAGGGTAGATGAAGCGTCAGATGAATCTCATCTTTTATTCAGATCTACAAGCCTGACAGCTCTTACCACTAGCTAGATGGTGACAGGTACATTTAAAAAAAAAATTAAAAAATTCTTTTTTTGACGTCCTCACTTCTCTAACAAAGGAGCTATTTAAAAATTCAACATGCTCCCTTGGAAAGCTTTAAATAGTTTCTGAATGTAACTGGCATTATGCTGTAACCCAATATTAAATAGTTTTGGGGAGGAATTGTTTAAATTGTTGAGGAAAACCTACATTTAACTGTTACAAAGGAAAGAACGTGCTGCTGTCTGTGGGAGGCAGAGGGCTTCAAGCAGAAGGATGTGGCCACCACCAGTTATCCTGGATGTGGGCAAGTAACCAGAGAAGGTCCCTATCTCAGTCAGGAATGTAGACAACTGTTATCTTCAGTGCACCATATCCTCTTCACACAACTTGAAGACATCTTGTTCTAATCATGCAGACAGCATCATGCTGCCTGTAGTCTGCAGCTGTTGAAAGTTTGGAGAGTTTTGAGCTTCAAGTCCTCCACTCCCCAAACTCTTGCATGAACAAAAAATGTGAAAAGAGAACACAAGAGGAAGGAACAGGTACAGAACAGGATTTCAGTTTAACATTTAAAATGACTTCCTTCTATGGGCAATCTCCTGTCAATCTCCTGTAATTAAAAGCAAATCAGCCAGAAACTCTGCAGATTATTAGACACAATAATACATTATACAGTGCATCCAGAGACTTAGCACCCTGCTCAGCACTCCCTTCCAGTATTTTGCAACCAGTTATCATACTGTGGCTTCAAACATTGCTCAGCTCTGCAAATATTGACTAGAAGACAGAGAAACATGTAATGCTTCAGATTTTTCTAGCAGAAGCTCAGGATCTCCATAAGAACATTAAAACTATTATCAGATGCAGACATAATCAGCAACTGTTTCCCAACGTCATACTCCATGGAGAGCCACACTGGTTACAGCTTCTTGCCCACAGCAATTTTCTTCTGTTTTCTTCTAAAATGTTTCCTTACACAAGGGGAAGGTTGCTGTGAAGAAAACACTTGGCAGGTGAAAACAACACACATTCAGACACAGACAGAGAATAAGACAGCTGAATGCCTGCTCTTTAGTTATTTAAAAATAATACCCTATAATCATTAATAGGCTGGTGAGAGGAGTAAGAGAAAAGAAAAAGGATTGTTAGATGATGAAAATTAGCATTTGCTCCCTCAAAAGGCAGGTTTCTAAAAAAGGGGCAGTCAAGACAAGCTGACTCCTTTTGGGAGGTGAAAGATGTGTCACATCTTGGTAATTCCTTACCAGAGGTATCTTAAAATTCCTCTGATTCTCCTGTGTTAAAGATGTGGGAAAGAGTTGTTGTCCTTTAAGGTCACTTGCAACCCAGACACAAACCACTCTGTGTTTCTATGCTGCTCAGAAGTCATCACAGTGCAGGCCCAAAACATGGGCAAGAAAAATTCAACATTTTAAAACTGATAAGATGTGATAAATATTTTCCACCTCTCAAGAGTAAAAAGAGACCACATAACCAAGTGTAACCATCTCTGAAGTCACGTATCACTCACCAGGTCTATATTTTGCATGATGTCCTGGAAGGAGGGGTGAGTCCGAAACTGCTCGAACAGATCCCGCTTGTAGAGCAGAGCGTACACCAGGTTGGGGTTGTGATGGAGGGAGTTGGTCAGGCAGGAGTTGATGATCTCCAGCATCATTCGGATCACCTCCTCAATCACATTCAGGTCTTGTGCCTTTAAGAAAGGAGTAAAAGGTCAGTGTGCCCTTTTCCATTGTAAAATATTGAGTAATAAAGGCAGTGCGCAGGTTATCATTATTAATAAAGGTATTAGCTGGTAATGTCTCTATGGTGAGCAAATCTGGAATCCATGTGTCTGGAAAGGAATCTGTTTTCTTCAGTAATCACCAAAATTTTAATTGAAATACATCATACTAGTACTCAGACTCATAGCTTGATTCTCCCAACAGGAGCCATGACATAAAGCATTACTATATCGTAATCAGCCAAATTCTCAAGAGTCTTTTCAACTCTTACTATTCTAAGTAAAAGCACTTCAGCATATCATTAATTCATTACATTTTCTGTTGAGCCCCTATACAGGAAGGAGGGATAAGGAAAAGAGAGAAAAAATAACAGAGAAATGAAAAACAGTGGGTGAAAGAGAAAAGCAAAGGCAGAAGGAAAACCATCTGAATCAAACATCACTGCACCTTGAACATCTGTCACTGCTACCAGACTTCTCCCCTTTGACTGTTTTTTAAAGTTATTTTCTTGGCATTGAAGAATATTTGTAATAAATGAAAAAAGGAATCTCCTTTTGTAGTGCACTAAGCCTTCACATGAAGATAAACTTGTAGAGCTTTTAGTTTTGTCAGTGCATTTGACAGCTCACACATCCTAAGCTCAACAAGCAGGCATGTGAACTCCTGCCAGCTGTCTGGATTTCCCTCCTTGAGCTCCACATCAGGATATCTCCAGTATGGTTATTCAGACTGCAGAGCTGTCTGTCCTACATTGGAATGGGGTAAAGGAAGAGCACTTCTACTTTGTTTGCATCATTTAGATTGTCTCCATCACATCAAACCCCGGACTGAGACTTTACAGATCAGGCAAGATTGTGAACCATACTATACCAGCTTGAGTTTTTCTGCTGAGTATGAACAAAGAAACCACCAACATTTTCTTTTGCCAACTGCCCACAAAGTTCATTTTCTGAGTTATCACAAGGCACTTAAATTCTTCATAAATAGGCAGGCAGTCCTTACAACATCATTTTGTTGGGCTTTCATTCAATCTGCACACAGTTATTTTCTACGATTAAGTAGCACTGTAGGAATTGTCACGTGGCAGATGTATGCTCTCACCAAGGCAGAAGAGAACACAGGAATTTTTCATTATCCTGTTTAGACTCATACAGAGCAAAATTCTTTGCTACCACTTTGCTCTGGCTGCTTTCATGCAAAGCAAGGTGCATTTCTTTCTGGAAGTGTATGTCACAGAATCCCAGAATGGTTTGGGTTGGAAGGAACCTTAAAGCTCACCCAGTGCCACCCCTGCCATGGGCAGGGACACCTTCCACTATCCCAGGTTGCTCCAACCTGGCCTTGCACATTTCCAGGGATCCAGGGGCTGCTACAGCTGCTCTGGGCACTCTGTGCCTCCCCACCCTCACAGACAGGAATTCCTTTCTAATATCTCATCTATACCTGCCCTCTGGCAGTGGCAAAGCATTCTACCTTCCCATCCTGAGGCATTCCCATCCTCTCAGTCCCTTGTCCCAGATCACTCTCCTAGATGGGGGCCTGCAGAAGGCAGCACCACTCCCCTAACCTGCTCCTCCATTTCTTTTGTGACACTGAGGACCATGGAGAAGTGAGATACCATCATTATTCCCACACTTGAGTCTGGTTTTTTTTTTGGTTGTCCCCAAAACTGTCTTCTACATGTAAAAGGGAGATTTAAGTGGAACCTTTTTGGAGCTCTTATTTAAAGAGGAATATTTTGTGCATGCATTCCAGTAAAATTCCTTCTTTAGCAATGAAGCCTGACAGTGAACATTACAGATTATTTTCTGAATGTAAGTGTCTCCTATTATTTAATGACTTTGCCACCTAAATTAGCACTGTAGTGTAGCTAACAATGATGTCAGAAACCCTTACACAGCTGATTGCTGTCACTGGGATCACATTCTCCTATGACAGAAATAATCTTTACTTTCAAAATGCAGGTGGTTCCTCTGCCTGTAGTTACCTAGTTATTGTGCTATGAAACAGCATCCCAGGTAGGTGTTGTGAAGGGTGTGCAATGGAAAATATTAGACAAAAATAGAAATAACTGCTTCAGCTGGGATCTGAAGAAAAAACCAGGCCAAACTCACATGGGGAATGGTGCTTGCCTATCAACTCAGATTTACTGCAGAATAAGCTGTATTATGGTGTATTTTTAAAAGCTCTGAGCACTGGCATACTTCTGCCCTCAGTGTAGCAGGGTGAGCTAGTGACCAAGACACTATCCTAAAAAACAGACTACTTGACTTTCACAGAAATAATATGATTCCAAATCAAGTGAAATCTATCCAGTTACCAGAAAGGTAACAAACCACACAACTACTTTTCAAAAACTAATTTTTTTTTTGTATTAAAAGGTGTTCAGCTTAAACCCCAGGAACACAGCTAATTGAAACAGAAAGCATTGATAACCATCTTCCAATAGGCTGGAGACTCTGCTAGTGGTCAGCTTCAAACAATGAAAAGGTTCAGAGGTTACTGCACAGTAATTAAATGTAACATTTTTAAGAGCTGATGGACAGAATCAACCATCTGTATTTCAGCTACCTCATTGCAGGTGCAGAATATGGGACCCCTATGAAGAAAAACAGGAGATATTGTGAAGATTTTTACTTACAACTAACCACACAAGAAAGAATTTATAAGAACAATCTCCATAAAAGACAGGAAAGTGTCACCGAATCCCTTTATTGCACATATATTATCAGAACTGTCTGCTCCTATAATTAGACATTGAATCATTCCTAGGGGTTTAAAAGTTTTCAAAACAAAGGAAAAAACAAGCTTAAATCCAAGGACAGCATTTGGATGAGACAGTGGAGAAATGCTGATAAAATGCCATGTGGTTTTGCTCTGTATCATCAGTATCAAGCTACAGCCCCACCGCATCCAGACATGGTATCAATAAATAAAACAGGTATAAATAAAGTTACATTAACATTTTGTTGTTGCAGTTTATCACCCTGTGTATTACTTTCAGAGCAGCTGAACACAGCTGAAATGCTGAATGTGTGTGGCCAAGGCAAGGACTAACACATCCTCAGCAGCTTCGTAAGAACATTTTTTTAATTGGATGAGCTGTGATATGAAAAGAAAAATCAAATACTGATTTGTGAAATGTAGACATACTTCAATCTATTTAATAGTATTTAACAGAGAGGAGTTAAAAGTTTCCTGTTGCTTACAACTGACAACTTCAGTGTGGCACTCACATTTAAAATTACTACAATATTCCTTTACAAAATATGCCTCGGATAATGCCTCTGTCAACATCAATGTGTACCAATCCTCTTCCACTTCTTTTTTTTTTTTGTTTATTCCCATAAGAAATAACTATAATCATCATTAAAAAGACAAGTGGAAGCTAAAAGCTTGGTACCAACACTGTGAGACTGAAATCATGCCTGCAAAGGGGACAGGAATGTAGACACAGCCCTCACATAACTGTGGGTAATTCTAGGTAGTCACCTCTTGTTCCTTCTCAGGAGAGAAATTAAATGTGGAGCTTGTTTGAAAAGATTCTAACTTCTAAGGCAAAAAGACAGATGTCTGGTCATGTTCTATGTGCACAAGGGATAAACCAGGCAGTGACAGCTAAAAGACAGCCAGGTACACATCTGGGTAGTCTTTTGTTAAAAGGAAAAAACAAGTAATCATGCCAGAGAAAAGAGAATGGAAATAAGCTGAGAGGATGCAGGGGAAAACACAATGGATGAGACCATTATCTGGGAAAAACAATTTGAGTTTGATAAACACTATCAAGGAACACACAGAAGTTCAAAGCCAAGGCAAATGATGGGCAGAGCTGGATCTTCCAGGATCTGACCATCCTGCAATATTGTTGTTTTCTTTATTGCAGTACAATTAATAATTAGCATGGTATCCTCCTGGGCAAACACTTCCACAGAACTCAATACTTACATCCTGATGTGTAGAACCACTTGAAAAGTATATGGCTTTTAAATACCAAGAGGAGTTAAGCAGCCTAACCACGAAACCCCAGGCATTTGCTCACAGTTCAGCTCCTTGTATACATATTTACCCATCAAAAAACAAATCACTGTCAGCAGAGGATGCAAAAACTCAGTGTCACCAAAAACCTGTTTAATTTATGGGGCCCCATCTCCTAGTTCCCACAATGGAACATTCTTAGTGCCCATCCTTTTAATTCAATTTGACATTGAATTTATTTTAATTATTGCGATGATAAAAAACTGATTTTAAAAGTTCTCTCATGAATGAATACAAATCTCCACCCTCTGTTACCAGTTCTGAGTAGATAAAGGGAGGCATGTCTTGTGTAATTCAGCTTAATGTTGCATAACCATCCCTTGTGGCTTGTACTGTCTAATACAAACAGAGACAAAATTATTAAGCTTTCTGGTTTCTTTCCTCCAAAGTTAGTTTATATGGAAAATAATAGCTCGTTGAAAAATCAGAATTTTGGTGACTTGTGATGCTATGAAATGGCATCAATAAGCAAAGGTGGACATGAGTTTCTCTTCCATGATGAAATTAGCTCCTTGATTAGCTCATTTTTTGACTTTCAGTCCTGGGTCCAGGCTGGAAGTTGAGCACTGCCCCTCTTCAGAGTGGTACCCAGGGTATTACACAGAATGGATGGTGACGGATTTCTTAATGATATTTTGCATTTTTGATCATTAACCCAGGAAGATGTGCTGCACACTCAGCCACAGCTGGCACAGGTTTCTCAGAGAAGGTTGCTCCATCCATGTAAGTGTCCAAGGACAGGTTGGACAGGGACTCTGGGATAGTGGAAGGTGTTCCTGTCCATGGCAGGGGTGGAACAAGATCAGCTCTAAGGTTCCTTCCAACCCAAACCATTCAGGGATGCTGTTCCATGATTCTAAGAGGCACTAGTGAACAAACTTAAGTCTTGCGTCCACATGACAATTACATGCTTCAGACTAATATTACAGATATGATTATATATTTCTTTATTACAAGCTGAAATTCACTTAAATGCAATGATTTGGCTTTCCTTCCTTTTATCTGGATGTACAGTAAACCCCAATCCAAAGCAATGAATAATTGTAAGCCTAAAGAGGTCTACTTTCTGACTTTTTAAAAAATTTGAGATCTAACAGAGCAACTTTTCCTTTGTGGCACAACTCATAGGAATGGTGTTATGCACCATATGACAATTGGTACAGACACCCAGGTCACTTGCATGTACTAAAAAAAGCCTAATTTCTCACTGTGCATTCACATCACAGCAATTTTCCAGCCGAATTATACTTTCAGCTAAATAACTGTTAATTATATAGTCAGGACAATAATCAGGAAGAAGCTTATGTCCCTAAAAAAAGCAAACCTGAGCAGGGATTGGTAAGGGAGTATGCTACAACTGCACAATGTAAATAGGGTAAAAGAAAACAACAGGACAACAGACTGTGCTGAAGTCTTAATTCAAAGAAACCTGACAAGATAAAGTGGAAATGTCACAAGTAATTGCAAAAGAAATATTTGATAGAAATGCAGGCTGACAAAAAACGGTGTCCAAACACAATTCTGATCTTAAGTGCTTATGACAATGAATGGCTTTTAGTGAGTGGGAACTTGCTGCCAGTAATAAAACGCTTCGACATTTGAATTTTCAAAAGTGCAAGTTGGTTTGTATCAAAGCTTGGTGGCTTTAGCTCATTCTAGCCAACACTGCTGGTCCCTCTCCAGCAGAGCCAGGAGTGCACACAGTGTGCAAAAGCTGTGAAGCAGCTACTTAAAACAGCTGGACATGATGTAATAGTTTCCTCCCAGGAACTCCACACTTCACAGAAGGAAAACCATCTTGGACTCACCACTCTCCCTGCTAGTTCTGAGTGACCCCTTAAGGACATCTGCTCCCTCTGACTCTCTTTGCAACTCAGAAAATCCCAGGATGGTTTGGGTGGGAAAGGACCTTAAAACCTGGTTCTGTGCCCTGCCATAGGCAGGGACACCTCCCACTATCCCAGGCTGCTCCAAGCCCCATTGTCCAACCTGTCCTTGGACACTGCCAGGGATCCAGGGACAGCCACAGCTGCTCTGGGCACCCTGTGCCAGGACCTGCCCACCCTCCCAGCCAGCAATTCCCAATTCCCAATATCCCATCCATCCCTGCCCTCTGGCAGTGGAAGCCATTGCCCGTGTCCTGTCCCTGCATGCCTTGTCCCCAGTCCCTGTCCAGCTCTCCTGGAGCCCTTTCAGGCCCTGGAATGTCGGGGGGGGGTGGGCTGCACCATGTCTTTGTTGCTGCATCCAGACTGTGGGACCACCCATCATCTTCAGAGCTGAAGCTGAAGGCCTCATACAGATATAGGAATAGAGAAAAGGTGAGGGTGGATGTTTCACAGGCAACTGTAATCATGGCTGTTCTCATTTTGAGCCCCTGTCCATGATGACTCACTATAGCTCTTCATCTGTAATATTTTCAGTGAGATTCAACAATTTGTGAACATAAATTATAAAAATTATAGTCATAAACAACTACTTCCTTCATGATGCAGACATGACTATAAATGCAATGTTGTCAGCAATGGAGAAAAAAAAAAGCATACATACCCTGCACAATTAACAAATATCAAAAGGAGTAAGAATGTCAAATTAACCCCAAACACACAAGTACTGTGATTTTTTTACCAGGGAGAAACCGACAGGAAAGATTTGGTAAACTGCTCCAGGATCCATAAGCTGCAGCCATACAAAGTATAGCTGAACGGACAGTTTCAGTGCATTTTACATCACTTTTTTTGTTTTTTTATCTGGCTTTGTACATATTAAAAAACACTTCAATGAATTATGCTTTTGGACATTCAGTAGTCTCTGCTTCTGTCTGTAATGCAGCTATTCCAGATTTCAGGGTGGTACTCCTCAATCTTTTTTGAGGAATAGACAATAAACACTCCAGAGAATTTCACCTTGATAACATTATTTATCAGCATTCACAACTGTAATGACGTAAAATTCCATTTTGTCTTTATAGGGGAATATCTATAGTTAAATATTTTTCAAATAATTTACTTTATTTTTAGTCAGTTTAAGAGAAGCATATGTACCTTGTTTGTATTAGCTTTGGGGAGCTTCCAAAAGAGCTGTCTGAATTTCCTGCATTTTCAGCAGAAAATAAAACCTTCAACAAAATAAACTCACTCTGCCAACGGAGTGGAAGAACGGAGAGGAATGAAGGAAGCTCACAAGAAAGCTGCTCTTACCCTCAGTGAGCAAAGCAACTTCAAAGCCAACACTTTGGTGACCAGAATCTTATCTTTATCTCTTTTACTGGCAATACTCTTTGGCTGTTCTATGTCAAGCTCAGACATTTTTTGGTGAAGAAGGTATTATGTGAAAAAATGCAGGGCCTATAGTGATTATAACCTCAAGAATTAACCCTGGCATCTCTGAGCACTGCTTAGAAATGAAAGCAGAGCTGTCACACCACAGCAAAGTTTGTTGCCAGACACTTGGCCAAATAAACTGTCCATCCTGACACTCCTCCTCTGCCCTCCTGAGTGACTGGAAAGCTGAGAGCAGGTTTTCAGCCATGCTGAGCCAGTCCATGCAGGAACATATTTCCCACGAGGAACATGGAGTTTCCAGCCTGTATCCCGATGCCAACACCCACCACAGCCCAGGACAGGGCTACACTGGAGGAAATGCCATAGTGTGTGTCCAGTCTCAGAGGAAAAGGCCCAGGAGCAGTCTGCTCCAAGGGAAAACATGCCACGGGACACCTGCCAAGGCAGCAAGCCCAACTGCTTACATGCTCCAAAACCCTGTTTTCCCAACTTGCACTGGCCCAGGAAATATTGAGCCATTTCTGAGGACAGGAATATAACCCAGGGAAGGTGCAGATGCTTCATTGGTACTTCTTACATGATTTCACCATACTATGTTTACTATCCAGCCCACCTACAGCTAATCCACAGCTCATCTCCTGGTCCTCATCACTCCTTCACCTTCATCTCTTCTTCTATCCATGCCCTTTGTATCTTTGAAATTCCAACCATAAACCACTTCATTTCAAAATATTTTAACTTATCCTCCACCTCTTTCAAAGTCAGGGTCCAGAAAAATCAAAAATTACTAAAAAATTGTCCAGATTCCCTCAAATTCTCCTTTACTGATTCTGGGTGATGCTTCACTTTCATAACCCTGTTTACTGAGGATTTTGCAATTCCCAGAATCACAGAAGTCCCAAAATAGTTTGGTTTGGAAGGTTTATTGGCAGGGAAATCTTCCACTAGACCAGGTTGGTCCAAGTCTCCCCATGAATCAAATAAACTGATTTTTGCCACAACTGGCTTAGAAAAAGTAAATTACTCTGGAAGACATCTACTCAGGGTCAAGCTTCAGAGGCTGGTCTAAGCCCACCAAGAAGCTCCAGCATAAGGGGATCTACCACAATGCCCAAAATACCTGACAGTCACCAGTTGGCAACTCAAACACTCCCAAGATGGCATTTTCAAACCATATGCAATGTGTTGGAAACAGAATGCAAAGAGTATTTAGTAAAACTGAACCCAATCATTGTCTAAAATCTCATAAAACCCGGGAAGCAACTTCAACTAGAAGATGAAAACATTTGTACTAAGAAAATTATAACTGTGAGTTTGCATTTAGTCATACTGTGCTTAAAATACTAATGAGGTTTTCTTGCTGTTGAAAGGAAATGAAGATTTCTCCTTTTCTCCACGAAACTAAGCAGTATTCCCTAGAGGTATGAGAAGATACGTTTAGTTTGACTGGTAGAACAAGAAAGAACAAGTCTCATATGTAACCCCAACACCATACAAAGGTAAATGGATCATCATAATACAGGCTTTAATTAACAGAACCAATCTACCTTGAGGAGAGTTCGAGGACTTTAAAGACATTCCTCAAGTGAAAAAGTTTCTGATTCCAGCCCTACAAATTCAGCTTAGCTGCAAAATGTCACCAGCAAAACTGTCTGGAGGAGTTACACAGCAGTAAGTGCTGCACGAGCTGAAACCTTGATAATTATCATGGAATGATAAGCATCACAGGATGGTTTAGGTTGGAAGGGACCTTAGAGACCACCTTGTTCCAGCCCCCCTTGGCATAGGAGGGACACCTTCCACTATTCCAGAGTGCTCCAAGCCCCAATGTCCAGCCTGTCCTTGGACAGTCCCAGGGATCCAGGGACAGCCCCAGCTGCTCTGGGCACCCTGTGCCAGGGCCTGCCCACCCTCCCAGCCAGGAATTCCTTCCCAATATCTCAGCTAACCCAGCATTCTGGCACTGGAAAGCCATTCCCCCTTGTCCTGTCACTCCATTCTCTTGTAAAATGTCCCTTTCCGCTTCCTTGTAGGCTGCCATCAGGAGCAATGCAGGTCTTATACGAGACAAAGTTTCCATTTTATGTATTAAACCTAACAGTAATATTAATAGATGGGTAAATGGCACCTAATGAAATCTGTAGACCTTAAAGTACATCTCAGAGATGATTTCTGATGACCCTCTAAGAAGCAAGTAAGTGGCTCTCCAGAAAGAAACAAATTTAACAATTTTATAAAGAAGATACAGTTACTAAACAGGCATTTATTTTTGTGTTTCAGTTCACAGTTAACTCCAGATTTAAGCATACTTATTGTATCTTAATGCCTCTTTGAGATGGGCACTTACTAGTTTTATCCTATGTGATGGTAACAAAGTACAGAAAGCCATATTTTTATCATAAAGATGGCAAAACATTACATCTTGCAAACGGCCAGAAAAAAACACAAAACAAGCAGATTAAGCCAAACAGTTTTGCCTTCACATCTCCCAAATTTTACTACATAATACACACTACAGTTGCAGGAATGTAATTCATCCAGCCTATCACCCCAGCATCATCTCTGACTATATTATCAAGTATTTTCTTCATCCTTGATATTATGCTTAGTTTAGCATATTTCCTGTGAACCACCACTTGAGAAAATCACTCAGTAATTACAGATTACACCAATCCTGGAGTCAATTCTGGGACCCTCAAGACAAGAGAGACACCAAGGGGCTGGAGCATGTCCAGGGAAGGGAACGGAGCTGGGGAAGGGGCTGGAGCCCCAGGAGAGGCTGAGGGAGCTGGGAAAGGGGCTGAGCCTGGAGAAAAGGAGACTCAGGGGGGACCTTGTGGCTCTGCACAACTCCCTGACAGGAGGGGACAGCCGGGGGGGATTTGGGATCTTATCCCAGGGACCAGGGACTGGAGGAGAGGGAACGGCCTCAGGCTGGGCCAGGGGTGGATCAGGTTGGATAAAAAGGACTGTCCAGCCCTGGCACAGCTGCCCAGAGCAGAGTCCCAATCCCTGGAGGGATTGAAAAGCCATTTGGATGTGGCCCTTGGGGACATGAGTTAGTGGTGGCCTTGGTAGGCTGGGGGAATGGCTGGACTCAATGACTTCTCCAACTCAAACTCAAGAGGGCTTTTTCAAAGGAAATGATCCTACAATTCTATGGTTTTGCAGACCCACCTTCAGCACACAAACAATTTTAACTGAGGAGGTATAAAAAAGCCCTGGATATATATATACTGATCCCTGACTAAAGCAGTCAGCTTCACAGAAGCTGAATTAAGAAGTTCTTGTCTTCCTCACTGATCAGATCCTGTGGTCCAGCATCTCTGCTGACACACTAAAACCATCAATGCCTTGGAATCGTTTTCTCTCAATGAAAGTACCAAGCTGAATAAATTTGACCCTAAGAGAAAAAAAGTCACACACCAGACTATGTAATCCAAGTCCTCAATACAAACAGGGACTGAATGGAGTTTCCATAATTTCCATACTATCCAAGCAGAAGATTTTCCGGTCCTGATGACACACAGGATGTCAGTGGGAAAAGTCAGTGCTTCTCTCTACCCATCAGTCAAAAGATTCTGTATTCCTGCCCTTGGGGTGAAAATTGCTATTGAAATTTCTGTGGGAGACATAAGAAAGTCAGAAGGGGTTCGCAGAGCAGATGTATCCATCATTAAAATTTGGGGAATGCCATGGAGGCAAGGGAATGGTGTTACTGCTAAGGCCACACCCTGCCTCTTCCACAGAGCAAGAGCCTGCTCTGCTCAAACATTAAAAACCAGTGCAGAGGGAAACTGACATGGGTAACACAACAATAGAAAATCACCACAAAACAGAAAAAAAAACAAACCTCTTGACTGCCTCATGACAATATCAGGCATGTTTAAAAACAGGAATTACAAAAAAAGGTTGATTTAACCAGCTGCTGTTCATACAGATGGTTACAGCGTGCACATAGGAAAGCTTTTATGATGGTACAGTATTAAACACAGCAATACTTGGTAAAAAAATTAGGTCCCAAATAGCAGACAGATGACAAGGGGTTATGGCACAAGATTCCCAAACTGTTGTGAGCAGGAATAAGCTGCTTTACAGCTACTGTCTTATACCAGAGCTGAAGATAAATAATGGAAAATGCCTTTATTTTTTATGATACATCTAAAGATAGCAGCATGATTGCAGAATTAATCCTTTATGACACCACTCAGCACACATACTATAGTCATTCCTTCCATGGTGCTAAATATTTTGAAAATTAAAGCAAATAGCTTAGCAAAGATGTGTGAAACCTATCAGAAAAAACACATTACTGAGCTTTGAACTGGTTTTCAGAATAAAGGAGATAAGTTCTTCTAAAAGATTAGAAAATACAAGAAAGTGGTTTTATTTTCCTCTTACTTTACCAATTGTCCAGAATTAGTCACTGCCAGAAAAAGTATCATTTATTCTATTAACCTGGGCCCAAAAATCCTCCATGAACAAATTTCAAGAACTGCTTTCTAGAGCTGAACAAAATGGAAATTGTAAGGAGATGAGAAACAGCCTTCTGAGAGCTGACAGCAAACAAACCAAATAAATGGGGTAACTTTAAGATTTAATCTCTTTTCCGTACATTCCACCTTATTTTTGAAAGACATTTGGACACAAAGACACTGCATCAGTTCTGATAAACATAGAAGTTGCTGACCACTGCTCTGCTGAATGTTCTGGAAGCACAGAGCAGCTACAGCCCGAATGCCAAAAAAATGAACCTTTAACTGAGATGTGGAACACCCAAAACTCACAGAAAATAATTGTAGAAGTCTATGTACACAGGCACTTGCTTCAAAATGAACTACGAGCAACAGATGGTATTGTCTCAAATGTTGAAGCAAAATGCTCTTGATAGAAATATGCAAAAATGGCATTATCCAACTAAATAAAATTTCCTGGAATATTTATGAAGTCTCGTCTATTTTGGGACCAAAGTTAATTTTGTGTAGCCTGGTTCATAAAGCACAGCAGTGACAGACAGGGACAAGATGAGAGATTACTGCTGAAAGACAGCAAAGATCCTGGGTATGTTGTACATCTACCCCAGAGTCCCTCAGCTCTTTTTCACCAAAATCCTGTTTGTGATTTTAACTGGTTACTTAAAATTTACACTAAGTTTTCTAACAGACTCTGGCTAATTAGATGGCTAATTTATTGCAGAAAAATAATTTCATGTATCAGAAAAATTCCACGAAGCTTTTTTCCCATGGGAATGTAACATGACTCTTCCTATTGACTCAATTTATCAAAATCTAGAAGATTAGTGTTGGAATGGGAAAACTTGTCATTATTTGTTCAGATAATTTTTTTTGGCTGCATTGAGTAAGCATCTGATTTCTCTGTGAGTGCCACAAATTATCTGCTGGTGAGGAGATGAAAGACCTGCCTTTGGGAACTGCAACATCCATTTTCTCCTCAGTTTATCTGGGGAGAGCAGATATACTGCAGATATTGAGTCCTATGGCAGTAAATAAAGCAAATTGAATCTGCAGTGTTAAAATACATCTTATTTTCTCCAGAACAGGATGGCTGTTTTTTTGTTATTAGTCAACATTATCTTTGAGGTCAAGGGTTTGGGTTAACACACACAAATGCTGGAGTGGAACAGGCTCTGTACACACTGTACCAGCTTGATAGCAACAAAAAAATGTGTCAGATTGCAGTGTCTTTAGAGAATATGTTATTCAGTAGTGGGCCACAGCTCATCCAGCTTGGGCTCCAGCCTGAATATTAACAAGAGCAGCTCTGGAAAAGCTCCACCACATTCCAGTAACATATCTGAAGGGCAATTTAAAAAAAAAAAAAAAAAAAAAAAGAAGTATCTTACGTGTCTCAACTTTGTTTCAGAGAAGTGAAGGCAATCAGACATCTCCCAAAAGTGCTGGGGATAACAAATACAGGAGGATTAAACAACGGCAATGTGTTAGAGGCTTGTCTCCCCAGAGCCTTCTCTTCCCCAGGCTGAACACCACTAGTTCTCTGCCTTTAACTCAGAGATTGTTAAGAATTGCTACTTTTTGCCCAAACTCTGGGTTATTGTTTCTAATTCTTTGTGGAAGAATTCTTATTTATAAAAGCTGACTTAGGATAAGAAATATGCTATGTATTCCACTAATTCACTTAGTTCCTAATCAACAAAGAAATGAGAAAACCAGGAGAAATAGCTGATTACATGAAAGGGAATTAAAAGTTTATCTTTTCAATTACACCTGTGAGAAACATTAGGGTGTCTATACAATTCAATAAAAATGAGTAACAAAGCCATATAAATTTCTATTTCTTCTAAATACAATTTCTACATTTTCTGAGAGGTTTTTCAGAAACATATCTCACAGAGAACAAGGATCCACTCCTGTCAATGGGATAAACAAAATGTAAATTCTCCCCTCTATACTTTTTTAATGCTGTTTTCAGGCCAGGTGGTGAGGAAATCAGTTTTCAGTGACTTAGTTTACTCCATATGATACTTCTTTATGAACAGCAGAGAGGAGCCAACCCTTCCTCAAAACCTACTTTTAGTTCTCAATTTCTGTCTATATTAATAATTTTTCTTCTCCAAATCTTATTCACTTCATACCAAGACTGTCTTTTAATGGTTGACTCATTCCCTTTAAAATACTCCCCTCTTCGTCCTGTCATTCAGTTTCCTGGCCACCCACACTGCCAATCAGCAGCAGTTGTGTAACATTATAGGTAATATTAACAAGGCCAACAGTGGGAGAATTGCCCTCAGCATGACACTGTGAAATGCTGCTCAGGGGTACCAGAACTCTCCAAGAAGATAAATTGTAAACTGAGGAGATTAACTTGCTCCAGTAACATGGACACAACTTGGAATAAATGTTGCTCTGGAGTGGTAGAAAATGGTCCAGTTCCAACATTTTACAGAATTACTGAATTGTTCAGGTTGGAAAAGCCGTCCAAGATGGAGTCCAACCCTTCCCCCAGCACTGCCCAGTACACCACTGACCCCTGTCCCCAAGTGCCACATCCATATGGCATTTAAATTCCTTCCATGGATAGGGAATCACCACTGCCCTGGACAGCTGTGCCAGGGATGGACAGCTCTTTACAGGGAAGAAATTTTCCCAGTTTCCAACCTGATCCTCCCCTGGCCCAGCCTGAGGCCGTTCCCTCTCCTCCTGTCCCTGGTCCCTGGGATAAGATCCCAAATCCCCCCCCCAGCTGTCCCCTCCTGTCAGGGAGTTGTGCAGAGCCACAAGGTCCCCCCGATCCTCCTTTTCTCCAGGCTCAGCCCCTTTCCCAGCTCCCTCAGCCTCTCCTGGGGCTCCAGCCCCTTCCCCAGCTCCGTTCCCTTCCCTGGACACTCCAGCCCCTCAGGGTCCTTGTGTCAGAACTGGAAACAGTATTTGATGTGTGGATATTCCACTTCAGAGAGATTTGAGCTGCCGCTCCATATGTGAATAACTTCTTCCATTTTTTTATCCAATGTGAAGCACACCATTTTCCTCTTACAGCATGTTTCTCAAAATCACTGGGTCTTGGTTTACCCTAATTTCTATTATTTTCTCTGTCTTTCCAGCACCAAATAACAGGTCTCTGCAATGAAAGAATCTAAAGATCTTTGATAATTTACTTTTTTAGTAACTTCTTAAAACTCTTTGTTATAAATGGGTGGCTTTATTTTATTTTTTTTAAACAACTATAAATGTACAAAAACCTCCCTGGTTAGTTTGTAAATGCACCTGTAAAATATGTAAAGGAGAAATTGGAAATTGAAGGTACAACATGTTCCGCCAATATCTCACAGCGAAAAAGCAGCACACAGAAATTCCAATTCCAATTAGATATTTAGTACCAAATAGCCTAAAAGGTTTGGTACATACTTTCTTCCTCATCCATTTCCTCTACTTTATATGGCTGCATGTTTAAAAAAAACAATTACTGGGACGTTTATAACATATGGTCACATACTTATGGTTTTTAAGCACTGCATTTTTCAATCAAAACCTTGCGTTAGGAACACCAGAAAATTGTTTTAATGCATTGTTGAAATAGATTGCTGTAATAAAAATAATTCCTACCCTTTGGAGAGCTACTGCATTAGTTTGTTCTGTTTTTCTGTGGATGTCTGACCAAGATGAACCATCCAGGTGAATAATTGGTTTCTGAGAAACCCTGAACAAACCATTCATGTGAAAGAGGCAGCAGGAAAAGCATCTAATGATCAAATCAGCAAAGAAAGGTGCTTTGAGGATCAGTACTGCTCCTTTTTTCATCCAAACACTTCAATACTTGCCATTAGTATGAATAAAAGAAATTCTGGTTTACAAGGCAGTAATAAACAGTTTTATAGAGAGGCTTATGAGGGCTTTATCTTAATAATATATCACATTTTCTATCTACAGCTACACCTAAAACTCTTCTGAAATCCCAGCATTCCCAGGCTTTCAATTCTCTCAAATGCAACTCAATTAGCTGTGCAGTAATAAAATCAGCACACAAAATTCTCTTGTTTAACATATGGAGGTACAAAGGAACCCCAAGATCTCACCCATTTACAAGACGAGCCCTTACAACTTCTTCAGTTTAATCATCTTGTCTTTTAAGGATACTCATTTAAGCAGTCTTTTCAAAAAACATGGGTTTTGAGTACAGAATTTGAACACATGCCATAATTTATAACCTTTGGTGCAAAATAATGACAATGTACTAAAGCTCTAGAACTATTAAAGAAGAACAAGTAAAAAATTACGATGTTCATGTTTGGTTTATGTCAAATGTTTCCAACAAGCAAAACAAGGGGTTTTGAAATTACTTTAGCAGGTGTTTGCACTGCTAATGTCTAAAGTTCTTTTACTTATTTGTTCTCCTGCATCATAAACCTGAAGAATGAAAAATTTTCAATCAGATGATAATAAGATGCTATTGCCACAGGATATATCCTTTCAAAACAAACACATTTTCATCCTTATTTTCCAAAATAATGAGACTTCGTAAGTGAAACAAGGCTTAACACCATCTCTGTAACACAAATACCAGACACCAATGACACTTTTGTGGAAATCTTGGGTGATGAAAGACCATCACCTTTTTGAAGAGCATCATCTTGATGTTCTTCAATGTACTTGTCTACAAAGCAACAAGCACAAGCAACACATTTGTGAAGACACAACAATGCAAAAACCAGCTGCAAATAACTACTAGTACTTCATAGTAATATACAAAAGTTTTAACAGGCTGAACTTCACTAATATCTTTTTCACAGGATTTTAGGATAGTTCTTCTGTTTAAAGATAATTTATGCAGCATTTTCTCATGAAAGTTTCAATTCATTTAAAGGAAAGAACTGATTAAGAACTGCAGAATTCAGCTATTACTCAATAGAAAAGCATGCTTTAGATTTGGGTTAGGTTGGTTATTTCAGTCTATTCTGAAATGACTATTTTTTGGTGATATAAAAATAGGGGGATTAGGTAGGAGTAATATTCTATAAAATATAATTCATCTGGAGGAGGGTATGACTAATATTTAGAAAAAGTATTTATAGGCCCTCTGGTCAATACTGGAGACAGGCAAACCCAAGAATAACCTGATATTGAAAAATGTTACTTCATCAGCCATCAAGTCAGAGTAATCAAAAATAAGGTATTATAGTGCAAAACAAGGTGACTCTCCTATTAAGTGCAACTTTAACGGCTAGAATCCACATACCATACAAAAGCCACCTAGTACTATACTGCTTTACCATATGCTTCCAGTAAACAACACCCTAATAAAATTTTCTTGTATAATCACATTTTAAATTTACTCCTCTAGTCCGTGACATCTAGGTCATGAGAACCTAAAAATTCACACACAAAAATGAATTTTTTTGTTCATTAATGATGCATGGCTAAGGCATGAAAAAAAAATCTTACTGGATTTCTTGATGACATTTTGAAATGGAAGAAAATAGAGACAAAAACACTGAAGAGACCTATGCAGTGGTTTTGATGGTAAGTAGGTGGTTTCTGAATTTTTAAAGAAAGATTATGACAAAAAAAACCCACCCAACAAAACTACCTTTTTTTTTCCCTCACCCTAGTATTTGACAAATATGGACATATCTCAGTCAGGACTCTTGATTTAATTTAGCAAAAGTTTCCCATTCTGCCCACAGTGTATCCAGTTTACATATTTTGTGCATTCTTAACAGTTACCACAGATCAATACTTTACAGACTACCAACTGAACAATGTTAATTTCATCACACTAAGTCTATTATGGCCAACCAGTTTATTTGGAAGTAGGTTTAATTTCATTTCTGCATCATTGCTGGAGTCATCAGATGATTGAGGGGAAGACTTCCCATTTCTTCATGATAACAAACGTTATACAACACTTCTATGTGATGGCATAGTTTGGTATTAAACCGTTCTTTAGATAATTAAAAAAAAAAAAAAACAGATAAAGCTGCAGGATCTAATATTAGATATACAAGCATAGGGCATATTCCAGGACCTGATGAACCTAGAGACCTTTTCCACTCCAAACAGCTCTATGATTCATAGAACCATATAATCCCAGAATGATTTGAGCGGGAAAGGCTTACAGGTATCTCCTTCTAATCCCTAAAACATCACAACATTTATTTAAAGGTCAAATTGTTCATATCAATAGTGAATGAAATACTTGTTTGCTGCATATTGGATTAAAAATTAACTTCTCTGCAAGTAACTGAATATAGAACATTAACAGATTTTAGACCTGTTCTATTATGCTTAAAAGTAAAATACTTAACATATATACTTAAAAGTAAATACTGAAGTTCTGGATGGACCTGATTTTACCTACTCTTTAGCAATTTCAAGTTTCTAAAATAAATATGGAGCTCTTAATTATAACAGACAATTTCTTCTCAGGAAGTAAATGATGAAGGGGAACCTTTTTACATCTATTGATGTACAGGAGGCAGAGTGGGCTGGTTCTCTCTTGGGGAAACTCAAACGAAGGACTATTTATGAAGTACTTGGAACTTTGAATATAATCAAATGTAATAACAAGATATAAGCTCCAACCCCCCCCCCCCCCCCCCCCAAAATTTCTTTTTTGTTTAAACCACTTTTGTAATACTGCTTTTTAATAACCCCCATAATGGCCGAATTAGAGGGACCCCAACTGATGTCATTCATCCCACATAAAACAAACATTGCTTTTTCTTCTTAGCTTTGTTTTACAAGCTACATTACTTCCAGATGACGCTTGAGGGGCCTAGAAGTTTCAAGAGTTAGATGGTTAAACAGACAGCTGCTTTCTATTTACCATATAAATCAAGGAAAAATCAAAGAAGAATCTAAATACTGGAATTCATTTAGAACATTATGGAGCACAAACTGAGAGGGAAAAGAAAATAATACAGAAATCTCGTCATCCAGATGCAAAGTTTAATTCTGGTTATCAAGATGAGAGAAAAACTCATCAACATTTGCAGAATTCCAGCCCTCCATGAAAGCCAGCTTTGCACAGTGGGTAAATCTACTGGATTGGGAAGGAGTCAGGAAAAGTCAGCTCTGATTGGGAACTCTCCAAGTACCACCAGGCTTTGCTACTGCAGACTTTACATATTAACTGTGCATTAAAACATACATTTTTATACATATACATGCACACACAGAAATCACTACATTCGTATTTTTTACATTTTTTCCCTTTGAATTGCCAACATGCTTTTATTTCTATGCTAAATAACCAAAAACCTAACAGATTTTGGACAGAGGATTAAAGGATGGCTCTCCATATATTGATTGACATATCTATTAATATGAAAAGGTCAGTATTACACTACAAGGTTTCTCTCCCAAATTTCTTCCACCACTTAAGTGCTGTTCAGATGACAACACTATGTATTAAATAACCAAATGTATTGCCACTAAGCGGGACTATTTTTAGAATTTTTCCTAACACATTTAAGCTTTGTCTGTCTAGAACAATTTTTTTTAACCCAAAATGTAGGAGGTAAGACTCAAGTGATGATGTCTGCCGAACTACTTGAATATAACACTATTTCTACATTTTATTTTTAATTTCCTTAAATTTTGCACTAAGGAAACTGGTTTTTTTCCCTCATATCAGCAAGAAAATGACATAAACTTGCCAAAAAAATAAAAATTTACTTTCTTTCTCTCCATCCACTCTTTCCCTAGAAAGCTTTAAGGAGAATTGTTCATTATCAGCAGTAATTTAACAAGCAGAGGAAGTGCTCAAAAATCATAAAGAATGCTATTAAATCCTTAAAAAGAAGTTTTTGGGGTAGATGGTAGCTCTAACAACACATCTACTTCCCAAGAGAAGTTAGCATGTTTCTAGTTATGCTGTTAAGCACCTCTGATTTGATAAATTACATTAGGCTGAAATCAAATTACCAAGAAAATCACTGATACGTTTACTTAAGTAATATGCCTTGATTTGAACTGAAAGAAACAAAATTCTCAATTATTTTATTACCAGTTTTCTTGTTTGCTAAATACATTGGAAAATATGCTTTCTTTGAATGAAAGAAAGCAAGAAAGATAAACCTAAGTGGATTCTTCCCATTTCCAATTGGATCCAAATGTAGTATTTCAAAACTGGTCAATGTTGTTACAAAAACAATGAATATTATTATGGCTTATGAAACAAGAAGCAAACTACTCAGCACGAGAATTAGTCTAACAAAAGATAATGTCTTTGAGGCAATGACAGGGGATGGTTGTCTGCCCTGCTGCCTTCTTCATCCTGGTCCTGAATCTCACCACAACGACAAGAGTTTATCAGGAAAGGACTGCACACTGGTCCAGCCTCAGTAAATGAAACAACTTGCTCTTTTCTTTTTTAAAAAACAAAAGAACCCCAGCAAGAACAGTATCAGGGCTAAAAGGGTCTTTTCCTCACTCCAGTTCCCAGCTTTGCTGGTACACCACAGACCTGATGGCAGACTGCAGCTGATACTCACAAAAGGACCATTTCAGAAATGTGGTAAAGGTAAAACTCAGTATATTCCTACCACCATCAGTGAGTATAAGCCTACTGACTGTGTACTGGGTCAAAAACTTACTAGAATATAAAGAGAACTACTGTTCAAACACTCAGAATTTAAGACAATATCTTAAGCAGCACCTAGAATACTTTTATGTATGATTTAATCCTTGTATTCAGGTTCCATGCAAATTCCCTTTTGGATTACAGACCACAGTAAGAAAATTATTAATTTCTAAATTAAAGTGAATGAAAAAATTGTGAGAAATACATTTTTAAAATACATATTTGGTCTGTACAGAACTTGCAAAGAGAAGTGCTTATTAGGCAAACCTCCACCTCTCAATGAACAAACCTGTGCAGAACAGGCAATACTGGAATCACTCCTTTCCTTAGCTCCATGCTGGGATACAGAGGTAGAATGTGCTTCAGGACTTCAGACATTTCAGCCCCCTCAGCTCCTACACACCTCCTTGTTCTTATACACAACATAAACCCAGGCTTTCAGAAGCAGAATATGCTGAGATGATGAAATCTGGCCTCAACATTTTTTAGTCAACTGCCTATATTTCAGACTGAGCTGTAACATGAGCAATTTGGAGAGGAAAAGGAAAGGACCAGAAAGCCATGTTTAATAGTTTACCTTATTGTTTTAAAATACAGGCCATGAACTTACTTTATTGTCCCCTACACCAATCTTCCCAAGTGCGCTCTTTCCCCCTTGCATCTCTCCATCATACCAACAGTAAAAAGAGAAGAAATTCAGTGTCTAAGCCTCTTGGCTGCACTCCAGGGAGCTTTCCCAGCTCTATCAGCTGCATTGTTTAGCTGTTTCTGCATCTAAGGGAACAACTTCATGCAGAAAGCCTTTCCCTGGGCCTTTCTTTAACTGCAGTATTGTTTACATCCAGCAAGTTAAAAAGAAGTCCAAAGCCTATAAAATATTTTTCAAGCATTGTATTCTTACACACTCTAAAATATATATCTTCATATGTATGTTATCACATGCCTGTGTGTGCCTATGTGTTTTACAGACAAGTGTATCATGCTTTTTTCTTATTTAAGTCACTAAATTATTATATCAAATTATCTTTTTAGGTATTTTTATATTTAATGCTAGAGTAATAGAATATGTAAATTCTCAGTCAGGCATATTCTGGATCACGTATTAGCCCTGAAAATAAAACAGCTGACACATTTTCATCCTCAAAAATCCAAAGCAACTGATAAATCAACTTTTCTTTCCTTCACACAGTACTGCAGTGAGGGTTCAAATGAGTACAGACCAAAGATACTTCAGCAGTACAAAGATACTATTCAAGTCCTCTCACGACGTCTCCTTCTTCCACCCAAAGCTGTGCAATTAAATACAAAATTGTTGCCTACTTGTGGGCATTGGCTCACCAATGAAGGGAACTCTTAAGTATCCATGTATTCAAAACATACTAATTTGCCCCATGACTCCAGTATTCCCCCAGAGGCTCACTGGTAATTGTTTTCAATAATTTTTAGGCATTTTAAGATTCTGTGGATGCAGAAAACCCAGTTCTTAAAAATGCCGTTTTCAACTGCATGATTTAGATATCCTGAATTACAAATGGCCAGAAAAGGATGATTTGACAGTAAGTCTCTTCCCTCTGCATAGCTGTGGTTTTGTTCTGCCATTTCTAAGTGCAATTCTTGTTTTTAAGAGATGTTTCAGACATGATATCATTCATAAAGGTTCCTGTATTTTGATGTCGGTGGTTGCTCAGCTGCCACACTCTGAGAATTCTGTGCAGATTTAGGGATGTAGGAGTCGAATTTCGAAGCACCCAATTGCAACATTCATTTTGATACTCACATAATCAGGAAGTGGAGAGTCGTTTGAACCCAGGGAACCTCTCAAGGACTGCGTGGCTTGCTCCAGCACTTTGTTGTGTTTTTTAGACAACAGAGAAAATAAACTGGGGGGAAAAAGAATTAAAATAACTTCATGATTATGTCCTGAAATAGTGAAGACTGTGCAGTAAGGGAAGAAGTCTTATTATATACACAAAATTTTTAGAATGCAATGCACAATAGTTGTATCATTTATATATTTATTTATTTAACATCTGGGTAAGTAACAGCAGAGTTTGAATCAGAAATATTCTATACAATATATGATCTGAAGAACATTTTATGCTTATGATTAAAGAATTTAGTCAAACTGCCACAAAAGGAATGGCATACATGCAATTTTAGTTCATAGTTTGTGTGCACTAAAATGCATTTTTTAAGTGCAGCACCTCCTGCAATACACTGTAATATACACTTAAGTATCTCATATATTATCCATTCTAAAACCTATTGCTTAGACAGGAGAAATCTGAATACATGACAAAAGCTTTGGGTATTTCGAGGCCAAGCTACTGCATTTTACTAGTATATATTACTCTCAAAACTTATTTTAGCCTAAGTCAATGAAAAAGGATTACCTTAGCTTTAAAAATAATCAGTTAAATCAGAGGTCCATACACATACAGAGAAATAAACATTTTTCTTGCATTCTGGAAAAAGGCAAGGCAATGACACTCACAGAGGATGGTGTAACCTGATTTACAAGGAGAATGGGGGAAGCAGCAGCAGTGGGCAAAGGCCACCAGCTAATGCTCAGCAGCAGCAAAGTCAGGTACTCCTCTAAAGCCCTGGATAGCTCAAACATGGATGACAATTCACAGATAAATCCATCCCCAGCTAGGAAGTGCTTCTAAGGCCATTGAGTCCAGCCATGCCCCCAACACTGCCTAGCCCACCACTGCCCCCGGTCCCCAAGTGCCACATCCAAATGGCTTTTAAATCCCTCCAGGGACAGGGACTCTACCACTGCCCTGGGCAGCCTGTGAAAGAACAACCCCTTCCCTGGAGAATTTTTCCCTACTATCCATTCTAAACCTGCTCTGGTGCAGCCTGAGGCCATTTGCTCTTGTCACGTGTCAGATGTTTTTAGGCTTTCTGTGTTTAAAAACACCATTTGGACTTCTTTACTTCTTTTTGGAGCATTACAGGACCCTGTTAGGTTTTCCCAGGATGACTACGTGTGTCTTAGAGGGTGGAAAGGATAGCTTGATCAACAGGCACCAAAAGGATTACAGGTGCAGCCCTGGCACAGGTTGCTCAGAGAAGCTGTGGCTGCCCCTGGATCCCTGGAAGTGTCCCAGACCAAGCTGGAGCACCCTGGGACAGTGGAAGGTGTCCCTGTCCATGGCAGGGGGTGGAATGGGATAATATTTAAGGTCCCCTTCAACCCAAACCATTCTGTGATGATGTAAACACAATTCATTTAAAAGTGGCAAAATCTACCTCAGTATTATATTCTGGACATCCTCCACTCCTTGGAACTGGATCAGTGTTTGAAGATATGTGCTTGCAAGGACCTTCTGCCTCATGAAATGATGATCAGCACTGGGAGAAGTCCTCTGAATTTTCTCTGAATTTTTTTAACTTGTGATGTATCATTCATATTATATCCTTCACAGATTGCTGGAGTGGATTCTTTGGAGCACCACTGCTCATCACCCCAAGAGCCTCAGGAAAAGGATTTGCCAACACACCTCACAGCCATGAGGAATTAGTTACACTAACTCACAGCTATTAGTCAATACCACTAGAACTTTCCACGTTAAAAGGGGAAGAAGCAACACAGAAATCAAGATATATTGGTAGCTTTATGCCTTTCCCCCCCCTCCCATACTCTCTTACTGCATTCACAGATTGAAATTTTTGTTCAGATCAATAACTGGACCTGCAAACTCGTCCTTGGTAGGAAACAGCAGCACTACTTCTGCAACCATGGCTATCTTTGAAGACTCAGATTTCAGAGATACTGTCATCAGCACCATCTAGTGCTGTGGAGACAAAATAATCAGTTAAAACCAAGCTGGAGATGCTTATGGTGGGGCGCAGCAAAACCAGGTTAAATCTGGTGTCTGCTCCAGAAGATACAGATAATTTCACAAAGAGGAAGAATCGGGAATATAGAGGATTTCCAAATAGTAGATTCTTCTCCAAAATACATAAAGCATTTTGGATTTAAAGGAAATTTAAATATAAACAAAGAAATGGCATCAAGATTTTGGAAAATGCATGCCTTCAATGCATGTGAAGAGGAAAATGAACAAACAGAGGTACTCTGCATGGAACCAGAATAGCAAAAAGTAACTTTACTTATTCCAACAGAAATTCCCACAGAACTAGGAAAAAACAGATAGGAAAACAACTGATAAATTATTTCTTTATGTGTTCATTAATTTTTAAAAAAATAATTAATTGTACTAAAAGTAGAGTTTATGGCATAAGCAAGACCTTGGTGGCTGATTTCTAGTTCCAAAGCAGCAGTGCAGAAGCTTTTGTTGTCTTTCCCCTTGCAAAGTTCTGTTTTTTACCCACAAACTCATGTCCTTTACACCACTCTTTGTGGGACCACTGCCCATAACACAGATATCCTGCTAAAAAGGTTAAAAAAAAAACCTCAACACAATTCTCTTCTCCATCCATTGGTTATCCTTCTCCAAGGACTATCCTAGATAAGCACAAAGGCAGGAATACACGACAGGATTTTTTTCATACTAAATTTTTCATAATAAAAATGAATAGAACTGCAAACTCAAAAAGCCCCACAAAAACATTACAGGTAAACACAGAAGAATAAAAATCAAGGCCAGATACTGTGATTAATGAATGGATTTGGAGCTTCGTAGGAAGTACTGTTGCCTCCTGAATTGGTGCAAAACTTCAGTTCCAAGTCATTCACTTATTATTATGCCTCCATCCTGTAGCTCTGAAAAACCACTTTGATAAATATCAGACAAAGTTTTAAAGTCTCAGCACAGAGTTAGTTATGACCCTCAAAAGCATTTGTATGAAGTTTATCTCATAAATACCTTTCATCACCAACAAATGCTGTGCTCTAAATGAACTGCTTGATTCTGCAGCAGTCATGTCTCCAGTGTCTGTAAGGTTTTAGGTTTGATTTTGACTTTCAAGGCATGAATAATGCAATTTTCAAAAAGCATTTAAAAATGCTTGACAACAAGGTTGTTCCCCTCTTAACAACAAGGTACAAGGTCCAGAAGTGGAAGCTGAGACTGTCTCCCAAATTTCCCTCATGTGTATTCACTACACATCTATTTTTGCCCAACTAAAAGTTGAGATCAAAGAGAAAAATATATGTACTATGTGGTCACCGAGGGCAGCGTGCACAGGCTGACAAGAATATGGATTTTTCTACCAGAATATTTGTCCTCTTTCATCCACTCTTCTCCATCAACTGTCAAGCAGGCTGTGGAGCTCAACAGCCCTTCAATCTCACAAATTATGGACTCTTCATAACAAAAAAAAGCTATGCTCAGAACAATGAAAACATCTTGGTACCCCAAGTCATCTCTCTCTTACAGAAGTACATCCAGGCCGATGTTCAGCAAGAAAACAGTGAAGTTGGAATAAGAACAAGACAAGGCAACAGCTGGCATCTGTTAGGAAGATTAGGAATCATCAGCTGGCTCATTATCAGGAGAAATTCCTGGCTGTGAGGGTGGTGAGTCCCTGACACGGGGTGCCCAGAGAAGCTGTATGCAGCTGGAAGTCTCCAGGTCCCTGGCAGTCCAAGGCCTGGCTGGATGGGGCTTGGGGCAATGTGGTCTAGTGGAAGGTGCCCCTGACCACGAACAGGGTGATCTTCAAGGTCTTTGCAACCCACACCATTCTGGGATAATGTGATCTATTGCAGATCATCAAATTGCACCAGGGATGAGCTCAGCCAAAAAGGAAGACTCAAGGCTGAAAAACAATCTCAAGGTCCTGTGGTTGTTTGTTTTTAAGGAATTGAAAACAACATTGGTTTCTTACTTCCCTTTACACAGCGGTTTTCAATTTAACTCAGGGCTGAACTTTAATAAATAAAAAAATTCATACCGACTAAATAGTAATGGTTGCTAATACCAGTGAATTGATTAAGTGCTATTTGCACACACAATAAAATGCAAACCAGTAATATATGAACTTAACACTTTTAAAAAGTCAACCCCACAAAGCCTGCAGATCCTGAAAGAAAAAAAAAAGCCAATACGGAGACACATTTAACAAGTGCCTCAAAAAGTCTAATTCACATCAGTTCGAAACAGCTCATAAAGTATACTTTTCACATAAAAACCCCCAACATATAATATGCAGCTTTTATAACGAAAAAAAATGACAAAAATACGTGGGCATTAAAAATGGAAGTTGCAAGGAAATCCAAAATTAGAATTTGCCAAAACCTTTTCTGAAAGCTTTGGACAACTAGAAGAAAAGGTAGCAGTGTACTTTATTTTGAGGAAGAATAGGATGCTCCAAAATAATGACATGCAGTTTTTCCTGAGCATAATACTGGAACAGCGATCATGAAACTCATTCCAAGGTGGTTATCACCAGCATTGAAAAATATACCTTGTCAATGGTCTTTTAATGAGACTGGAAATGAAATAAGGCACAACAGTACCCCTGTTGTAACAGGCTTCTACGAATCATTTACATGACTTTGTTTCATGTGAGATTTTTTTCTTTTTAAATTCAGACAGTTGAATTATTAAAAAGTAACATGGGATGCATTATATGATCTGAAGGTGAGACATCCCAAAAGTCTGAAAAACACTCTTAAAGGGCCAAAAAGGAATACATTCTTGGCCCATCTAAATACCAAAGGCTCATAAACACTCGCTCAAGCTACCAAAATACTTTCAATATACAGAGAGAATATATGAAGTGACTCATATCAATATACATCAATGGTAAAGAAATGTTAATGGCCTGAAGTTGTGCCAGAGAGGGTTAAGTGGGATATCAGGGAAAGGTTCTTCCCTCACCCAGAGGGTGCTGGCACTGCCCAGGCTCCCCAAGGAATGGGCACAGCCCTGAGGCTGCCACAGCTCCAGGAGAGTTTGGACACTGCTCCCAGGGATGCACAGGCTGGGATTGTTGGGGTGTCTGTGCAGGGACAGGGGCTGGACTCTGCCAGAGCTCCAGGAGAGTTTGGACACTGCTCCCAGGGATGCACAGGCTGGGATTGTTGGGGTGTCTGTGCAGGGACAGGGGCTGGACTCTGCCAGAGCTCCAGGAGAGTTTGGACACTGCTCCCAGGGATGCACAGGCTGGGATTGTTGGGGTGTCTGTGCAGGGACAGGGGCAGGGCTGGATGATCCCTGTGGGTCCCTTCCAGCTCAGGATATTCTGTGATTCTATGAAATACTACAGTTAAACTTTGCAAATGGCAGAGTCACTACAGGAATGATAAATAAAGAGAAAAGGCATTTTAATTCAAGTTTTCTTTACCTCTACAGAAGTTGGACACCAAATAAACTTGCTGGGATTTAATGCAGCAACAAACAATCCAAGCTGCTCCCCTAAGTATGAAGCATTTCACCCTGGGAGCAGCAATTAAGGATGACCAGACAGCAAGCAGCTGTCTATAATGCAACAATGCTGCTGAAAAAGTGCTTGTCTTTCTTTGGTTTTAACGAAGAGTACCTGTCTGGTTTTAACAAAAATATGGCTCTTCATGACAAGAAAGACATTGAGGTGCTTGACCATGTCCAGAGTAGGTAACAGAGCTGGGGAAATAGCTGGAGCCAGGCAGGTATCAGTCTCTTATTCCAGATAACAAGCGACAGGACAAGCAGAAATGGCTCAGGTTGTGCCTGGAGGTTCAGTTTGGATATAAGAAAATGTTTCTTCATGGAAAGGGCTGTCTAGTCCTGGTACAGCTGCCCAGGGATGTGGTACTTGGGGACATGGGGTAGAGGCGGGCTGGGCAGAGCTGGGGGAAATGTTGGATTCAAACTTAGATGTCCCTTTCCAACCTAAACAATTCTATTATTTTATATCCAGTAAAGCTGTGCTATGCAGCAACTGCCCCTGGCATCCTGTGTGCAAGGTTTTGAAACAATTGTGTGAAAATGCAAAGGCTCTAAACCAGAAAATGTACTTCCCCATGAAATGCTTGAAAACTCATTTATTCAACAATTCAATCTGAGAAAAGATGAGTGATTTGACCAAAAAACAAAAAATAAGTAAATGGAGAAAGGAAGCTTGTTTACAGAGGACTCTACCAGATAACAGACCAAAAAAAAACCAAACATGGGCACAGATGTCTCTTACAAAAGAGGCTGCAGCCAGGCTTGAGATGCAATAAATTCCTATTTATTCTACTGTCAGAGGCGGAAGAAAAACCTGGGAGGAAAAGTAGACAATCTCAATACCTAGGGCACGATATGAGCTTAGACTGATGGTGTGATACAAAGAGATGGAAGACTGAAAATAAGGGACATGTGAAGAAACAAACTGATGATATTAGCAGAGGAAAATCAGATCGAGTTATATGGCAGCAAGAAGGGGTAAGGATTGGATTTCTCACAATTCAATCACTACTGAGCTTCTAAAGGTGAATTTTAATTTATCTGTATGTCTAGAAATATTCTATATGTGCTGAGTACAGAATTACTTGAGAATTCCCTCTCCACAGAATTTATCTGAGGTCTGGAAATTCAGATGTGCTGAATTTTTTCTGCTTGCTCTCCTAGTTCAGAAGTGTTGCAAACAAATTAAACGGCACCCAAACACACTATCTGGTGATGGAAAAAAACCAGTTCCATTGATAAAAAAATTTGACGATGAATGTTCTCAAACAATTCAGCAATATTTTGTGCTGTTTTTCTCTCTCCTCCTATAACATGCCAAATGTACCTATTATTCTCTATTTTAAAGACTTAAATATAAAGCCCTAAGCACCAAAACCTTACACCACCAATACACAAAAAATACTTCTAAACAACAGGATTTTACATTGCCACAATCACATCACAAAAAGCTCTAAAAATATTTTATTTTCGAATCCTGACAGCTAAATATTAAAACCATACCTTTTACAATACCATTTCTGTACATGTATGGAAAACTTCTTGGGTTTGACCTATTTTTAAATAGGATTACAGCAAAAAAAAAAAAAATAAAAGTGTGTGCTGTGGCACAAGAACTCTAGACATGGATATGTGCCTGCACAGATGTCTCCAAACAGACAACCTGAAATGCTCATCTGGTTGAATAAAGGTTTGTGAAGGGTCATACCAGACATCAGAACAAAACAAATGCACTGTGCTCCTCCACTTGAAATACAATAAATGCATTGTCCTATAGACCTGTATGGGGGACAGGTTGTAAGCAAGTGCCTGTCTGTGGGCGATGGAGAAGTGCTCTGTGAGCACTTAAGGAACCCAGCACCAGGAGAAATCCTTTTAAAAAATAAATGCAGAGAAAAATCCCTAAGTCCCCTGCGCTCATGTCTACTAAAGAGCCCTTGAGGCATTCTGAATTCAAATGAGCCAAGCTACAATGGCACATAAATAGAAATAAAGAGACAATAGCCATGGAGAACACCAAGGCCTTTGCAGAGCAATTTACTCCATAGAGGGGCACTGCTCTTATTTATTTCAGCCCAACTCTAAAGCCTGGGAGACATTTAGGATCCCAGGAAACAGAATCTAACCAATTAAAATACAAAATAACAGAATAATCAGAAAGAATATACTTTGTATCTTTCTTCCTTTCTAATCCTGTAAAGTGAAAGATTTGCTATTATTTACTAATATGTCCATCTAGCTTGTGGAGATGCTGAGAAATCAAGAGACTCACAGTGTGAAGACTCTACAAACATCACGGATGCAAATAACATGGTTTGCATGGGCCACACTGATGGACAAAGAGTGTTCAAGGATCAGGGAAGGAAAAGAACCCCCAGACAGTACAACATTCACATGAGGAGGGTACTGCCACGTTCTGATTTTGCTGGACAGTGATCAGACCTTTTTCTGCTCTTCTTATCTTGTGCCTTCTTAAAAATGTAAGTTTGTCTCCCCTTGGAAACAGTTGTGTGGCACAGCTGGCAGCTATTTCAGGGCAAATCCCAAACTACAGAACCTCTGAGTGATTTGGGTTGAAACAGATCTTAAAGCTCATCCCGTTCCACCCCCTGCCATGGGTAGGGATGCCTTCCACTATCCCAGGTTGCTCCAAACTCTGTCCAACCTGGCCTTGGACACTTCCAGGGATCCAGGGGCATCCACAGCTGCTCTGGGACACCTGTGCTGGGACCTCACCCCCACTTCTGACTAAAGAATTTCTTCCTTGTATCCAATCTGAACCTGCCCTCTGTCTGTTTAAAGCTCTCTTGTCAGTATCTGCCCATGTAAGAAGTCATTTTCCTGAGGTGATCTCTGGCATCACAAATGGTTTTAATGGAGCCTGGGTAAGAAAATAATTTCTATCCCATCTCCCTGTTAAACATCAAACATAAAAGGCTCTCTTTTAATTCTACAGTCCTAAACTTGATCCTAATAAATTATATACTTCAAGATATCTTCATAACAAAACTTCTTAGTAATTTTAAAGAGTACCCTTTTATTTAGAGTACCTTTTTACCTGCCACTGCTGACATATAAGCAGAGATCTGTAAGTCATGTGCTATAAAGCCATGTAAAGCCAAATTCTGCCTCACAGAGGAAAACATTATTATTTAGAATATTGTTGTACTAAGTATAAAAATGAGAAGTCACCATACACTTGTAGGTATATAAGCAAAATCAGAAACAACCTAGAACAATTAAGGGAGGCTTTGCATTAACTAACAGGATTTCCTGCTAAAATGGAGTTAGAAAGACAATGACACTAGAAACAACATGGAAGAAAGGAATTTGATGTGGCAAGACAAAAGTAAATATTTACAAAATAAGCCAAGAGTTTAATTTCCAGAGACCAGGAAATGTATTTTTCAACTGAAGGCATAAATTGTTCGGCATCTCGTGGCCACTTTCCAGCCAATGTTGGGAAATGGATGCTCCTATCACTACAGAAGTAAAAGGAACAGAAGGCAGTAAATTCCTTCCCCTATATCTTGGTACAGATCGTTTTATTCCCCTTTTGTCTAGCATGCCAAATAACATCCTTGTAATTCCACTTACAGGGCAGAGGCGGGCTAGGACTCAACTCTAGGTTGTATTGAAGTAGAAACTCAATAAGCAGACTGTGATCTACCACAGACTGAATTCCTGCACGCAAATCCTAGAGAACTTGATGATTTTGACTTGACAGGGCAGTGCTTTGCTGAGCACCATCTGTCTCCTGTACTTTTCAAGAGAGTGGCAAGTGGGAAACTAAATTCTGAAAGGCTGAAAGCTAGGAGAGGAAAATGAGAGCAGTCCAGTATAAACAGAATGTATGTTTGCAAACACTAAATACAGGGTTTATTCCGAGCTTAAAATCCTCAAATCTGTTTTAGGTGTCTCAAGGTATGCATGTAATTCCTTCCAATGATTCCTATGTTTGTCCTGTTACTATTTTATTAGAATATCAAACGGTCAGTATTTCCAATTTATCTGCTAGCTCTTAATTCAATAGGGTTAAGTGTCTCATAGCTGCTGGGAGGTGACATTTGCCTTGAATGAAGGCACAACTCTGTGGGTGAGAATCAAGGGAAATTGCTGGAGAAAGCATCCTGAGCAAAACTCTCACCCAAAACTCCAACAACAGACTCCTAACAAAGAAATAACAGCATGGAAATTATAAAGACACTGCTGTCATGCAATGTAAGGTCCAAATCCCTGTCCTTTGAGCAGCTTGAATTCAGCACAGCTGTGCCCAAAACACTGGCTGTGCAAGCACATTTGTATTTGTATGCATTTGTGTACTTGCTGCACTTGGAAAGAGAACTGCTGTGCCCTCTGAACTCATTCTGATAGGAAAGAATCTGGGTCCACTTCAAGAGGTAACAGACTAATTCTGTAGGCAGAAGGTCACAGGGTATGTGTGTTGCTAACAGCCCTCTTTCTTTTAAGATTAAAGCAGAACATGAGTCTGGAGCCCTGGTTCTGTACCTGGAGCCCTCATGGTGCTCACCTCTGGCACCACCTTGTCTTTATGCAGCCTCATGGGCTCAGTGAAAGTTTTCAGTGCCCTGGCACGGTTACAATGAATTAATTGTTCATTGTAATCTCCATTGCAACTTGAAAATAATACCACAGAGTCACAGGATGTTTGGGTGGGAAGGGACCTTAAAGCCAATCCCACCCCCAGCCCCTGCCATGGGCAGGGACACCTTCCACTATCCCAGGCTGCTCCAAGCCCCAATGTCCAACCTGGCCCTATCCTGTCCTTGGGCACTGCCAGGGATCCAGGGACAGCCACAGCTGCTCTGGGCACCCTGTGCCAGGGCCTGCCCACCCTCCCAGCCAGCAATTCCCAATTCCCAATATCCCATCCATCCCTGCCCTCTGCCAGTGGGAAGCCATTGCCCGTGTCCTGTCCCTGCATGCCTTGTCCCCAGTCCCTGTCCAGCTCTCCTGGAGCCCCTTCAGGCCCTGCTAGGGGCTCTGAGCTCTCCCTGGAGCCTTCTCTTCTCTAGGCTTTGACCTAATTTCATAAAATGTGATTTTCAGTGTCAAAGCAGAACAAGAAACAAAGCCCTAGGAGGACCCATCATATGCTGCAGACAGAGAATACTGTACTTGTCTTAAGCCTTTGTCTCTTTCCCCCTCTCCTTTCTTTCAGTCCTTGTTCTAAAGGTTCTCTTTGACCTCCTTGCTCCACAGGAAGGAGTTGACTGCTTTCCTCATGGACTGACCTTTTCTTTGGCCAGGTGTCTTTCCTTATCACACCTTTCTCCCTCCACAGTGATCTTGCTAGTGGGCATGGAAAGCCTCCAGGCTGTCTCTCCCTCATCACTACAGTTTGTTTACTTACCCTACTGACACAAAAACTCTAAAACTTTAACTAACTGGAAACATTTTATTTTAAAAGAAATAAAATCAGTTGGATCAATCAACTTTACAATAAAGCCATTACTAAGGATACTACAGAAATGACCAAAAATTCAAACCTGACATAGGTATCAAAGCTAAGACATTCTCCCAAACATAATTTTGGATGCAAGCACTCTATTTGCATAACAATGAGGCCATTTCTAAACTTCCAGTACCCCACTGAGGAAAAGAAGTTGAAAGATAACGTATTTTTATCTGTGGATAACTTCCACAACTGTTCACAGTGGGTAGCAATCTTTTTTTCTCAAATCCATATCTACAAATAATTTGTATTTTCATTGTGAATACTTGTGAACCACTGAGAACTTTTATGAGTACCATGGGCTCTAAAAAAACCAGTTATTAAGGAAATGAGCATTTTTTGTCTTCTGGATAAAGTTAGATGGCATGCGTTCAGTGTGCCTGAGGCCACACAAAGAATAAAGACAATGTAAAAAAAAACCCAAACCAGTGAATAATCCTACATTCAGAACAAAGCACAATGAACAATCACTTAATTAAAGATTCTGTTTCACTTTTGAAACAAAGACAGTGAATTAAAACTTCTCATAAGATCTTAATCCATTACTTCCTGAACTTTGAATCAAATTTCAATAGCGATTAAGTAATTTTTTTCATGTAAAAAGTGTATAGAGCACAATATATTGAGTGCATTACCACCTCCTTCACTGGACTACCTCCATCCATATATTGTTAGTGATTTTGGCTCAAATAACTAATTTTACTGATTTTCCAGACATTATAAAAAAAATACATAGTTTGAGCTGCACTACTATAAAGCCAAAGTTGGAGCTGAATTTTGATCATTTCCTCTACACTTCACCAGGAATTTCAACAGGATATTCAACCTTGGTACACAAACTGCAATTTCCAAGGCATGTGTATTCAAACCTGTACATACAGAATGTCTATTTTCAAATTTTGCTCATGTATTACTTTCTGATTAAATCATGTTAGGCATGAAATACCTAGGAAGGAATAGAGAAGAGGACTTTAGGTATGTTATTTGATAATTTGCTTAATATTCACACTACGATATCCTTTATCAGATTATCAAGAAAGGCTTGAGCAGAAGGGAACCTCACGAAGTTCAACAAAGCCAAGTGCTGGAGCTGCAGCTGTGTCAGGGCAGCCCCCGGGATCAATCCAGACTGGGGATGAGCAGGGGGAGCAGCCCTGGGAGAAGGAGCTGGGGGTGCTGTGGGTGAGAGCTGGACCTGCCCCAGCCTGAACCCCCCTGCCCTGGGCTGATCCCCCAGGTGGGCAGCAGGGCAGGGGGGATTCTGTCCCTCTGCCCCTGGGCTCAGGTGAGACCCCACCTGCAGAGCTGCCTCCAGCCCTGGGCTCCAACAGCACAAGGACGTGGAGCTGCTGGAGCCAGTCCAGAGGAGGGCACGGAGATGCTCCAGGGCTGGAGCCCCTCTGCTCTGGAGCCAGCCTGGCAGAGCTGGGGGTGCTCAGCTGCACAAGAGAAGGCTCCAGGGAGAGCTCAGAGCCCCTGGCAGGGCCTGAAGGGGCTCCAGGAGAGCTGGACAGGGACTGGGGACAAGGCATGCAGGGACAGGACACGGGCAATGGCTTCCACTGGCAGAGGGCAGGGATGGATGGGATATTGGGAATTGGGAATTGCTGGCTGGGAGGGTGGGCAGGCCCTGGCACAGGGTGCCCAGAGCAGCTGTGGCTGTCCCTGGATCCCTGGCAGTGTCCAAGGACAGGCTGGATGGGGCTTGGAGCACCCTGGGGACAGTGGAAGGTGTCCCTGCCTATGGCAGGGGGTGGAAGGAGATGAGCTTTAAGGTCCCTTTCCAACCCAAACCATTCTGGGATCCTATGACTGAGTGTATGCACCTATATAAAACACCCACACGTTCCTCCCAGAGAGGTATTTGTTAGAAATCTTTCTGTCTGCAAACAGCACTGATGTGCAGACACATATACTTTCACAGAGATGAAATGCTTAAACATTTTCAGAAGAGCATGACGGTATGCCAATACTTGAAAAAAGGAAAAATGCAATAAAAACACAGGAAAATGTCAAATAATGTAACATCAAATAATGTAATATAACAAGTGTTTTTCAATACAAGATCAATATTAAGTTCACTATCTATTATTAAACCCATCCTGTAACAACACAGTACTTGAAAAATAAGTATCTCCAATAAAAATTGTTTACATCCTTCACTGCAATGTCAACATCATCCCCTTTGTTGCATTTCTTTGAACCTCTGTTCTTAGAAACAGACCTGTAAAAGGTAGCCTGTCATAAATAAACCACTTTTCAAAAGAAAATTGAGCTTAAAATAGATAGGAAATTAAAGATAGGTATTTTCATCCTGAAAAATACTGCATCATTGAAAGAAAGCATTTTTCATGAATATTATATTTTTTGTAAGGGATGTTAATATCCCGTCAGAACCCAACTGCAGTGAATACTGAACAAAACAAGGGATAATGAAGCATTTCATAAGAGTGCAATTCACTATGGAAAAAGCTACAGTTAATGACCTACATGGAGGTTAACTTGGCTTTAGGAAGCCCCAGCCCGCCTTTGCCCAGTTCAGTGTAAATGCTGTGCCAACATCCTGGGAAATCAGCCCACGGCATTTTCTTAACTCCTGTTATTTAACATTTCTCTTGATTTTCTGTATTTCCTTCTTCTTGGTAGCTTCAGCTTCTCAACCACATTCATGTCCTTTCCTATGTATGTCTGAGAGATAATGCTAGGGTCTTTCACCTGCTTAATTTTCCATGTATCTTTATTATGAATAGTAAAGCAGTCCTTCGTAACATCACATCCTAAATTCAGTGTTTAGTGATTTTCTTCCCTTTGTTCTACAGCTCATAAGAAAAAACAAAACAATAAACAAAACAAAATGAAACAAAACAAAACAAATCAAAAACCCCAGAAAATGAACAAACAAAAAAGGGGTTGGGGGAGCAACATTTGAAGCATTGCTGGAGAGATTTATAAGATCTGTGAATGTGACATTTTGGGACATGGGTTAGTGTTGACCTTGGCAATGCTGGGGGAATGGCTGGACTTGATGCTTTTAGAGGGATTTTCCAGCCTAAATTATTCCATTAAATGTAGAGCAAGGACCTAGAAAGGTTAAAACACAACTCCAGGGAACAGCGCACAGGCATCAAAAATATACCACGGTCTCCAGCATGTACAAATGCATTTAGAAATACACCACAGGCAGCTTGAAATGCTATGAACTACTCATTGTTGAAGGAAGATGACAATCTTGGAAGGGATAATCTGGAAGCCTTTAAGGAAGAAAAAATGTTTGGAGCACTGAATTCTCCCAGCTTTTGTCTCCATCACCACCACTGTTCTCCCAAACAAACATGTGTGATCAAAATCACCGTAGCTCACAGCAGGAAAAGGCTTGTCAGTATCACGAAGGATCCCATCTTGGATTGTCCCCTCAACTTTTATAAAAATACTTTCCATGTTTAGCAAAAGTCACATCTTACCCAAGTTTCACAACCCAACCCTGACAGAGCTGAAATGCAATCCTGTCTCCTCATGCTAGTCTGCCTGTCAATGCTTTTAATTTTAATCTTCAGAGAAAAAGGTGTTACAGACAATACCAATGAGATCTAGATATGTTACATGGGCATGAATAGCCCTTACTAAGAAAAGGCAGATTTTATTCAGGAATACCTTTAAAGCTATAGTTCATTGCTATTCAATAGGAAAAACATCATTATTTTCCACATACATTGTCATCTGAAATTACCTTACCCACTACTGAACCTGTCATTCTGAAGAAAAAATATTTTATTGCCTTCAGACACCCTCAAGTTTCAAGATTGGTGGGACAACTAACACAGATTTGATTTAATGATTTATTTCAGCATTCTTGCAGTTGTGCAATATTTTTCCATCTTAAAAACTAACATGATGGCTTTTAAGTCCCAGTCCTTCAAGCTGCACAGTAATTAAATTTACATTGTCTTCAATTTATTTGAAAATTAACCTTCTTCCCACAGAGAAAGAGGTTGTGCTTTACCTCCCACTCAGTTTTATAAATCTTATTCTGCTGTGTAATTCTTTCTGCCTCCATCAATCCAAAAATCCTCCTAAATTCCAAAACACTGCCCTCCCCAAAATGTACCTTTAAAAAAGACACATTTCTGTGATGTTCCAGGCCATTCTCTGTTTTTCCCAAAGTTAGGACAAGACTTCCAGGAACTGACTTCATGATGATAAAGCAAACACTAACGTATTTCATATTCTATATGGTACAAAAACCAAGTACAACTGTCATGGGTTGGGATGACAATTCCGCTCCCACTTGGGAAACAAATGACAGGTCATAGGATCAAATATAAACTGTATATTAAATAAGATGTTCAGAAGAGACACAGTAAGACTTTTTCTAGGCATGTACAAACGTTGTTCTGAATTTCAATTTACCCAGGTGACAGAATTACAAAGCATCATTTAGGTTGAAAAAATCCTCCAAGGCCACAGAGTCCAACCTGTGCCCCACCTTGTCATCCAGTTCAGAGCACTGAGAGCCACGTCCAGCCCTTCCTCAGACATCTCCAGGGATGGGAACTCCAACACTTCCCTGGGCATCCCCTTCCAATGCCTGACCACCCTTTCCCTTGGGAAATTTCTCCTGATGTCCACCCTGATCCTCCCCTGGCCCAGCCTGAGGCCGTTCCCTCTCCTCCTGTCCCTGGTCCCTGGGATAAGATCCCAAATCCCCCCCAGCTGTCCCCTCCTGTCAGGGAGTTGTGCAGAGCCACAAGGTCCCCCCTGAGCCTCCTTTTCTCCAGGCTCAGCCCCTTTCCCAGCTCCCTCAGCCTCTCCTGGGGTTCCAGCCCCTTCCCCAGCTCCGTTCCCTTCCCTGGACACGCTCCAGCCCCTCGGTGTCTCTCCTGTCCTGAGGGGTCCAGAGCTGTCCCCAGCACTGGAGGTGCCTCGGAAGCACTGGCACAGATCACAGATGAGTTTTCCCAACCCTGGTGGTGTAATCTGAAATCTTAATGCAAGGCCAAAACTATCCCGGATATTGAAGCAATTTGCAAATGTGAACAACTACACAGTATAAAGACTCTCTAAGATGAAATCAAGATAATAATGGTATTTCAGAATTAAGCCAAGTTGTAACAGAGTGATGAAGTAGAGACTAGATAAATGGACAGCAAGGTGGACAGACACCTGGCTAAAGTCAAGGGGTCAGAGAGCTACAGTCAGAAGTACAAAGTCCAGCTGCAGCCCAGCCTTAAGTAGTGCACCCCATGTGTTGATTCTGGAGAAGGTCACAAAGATGCTCCAGGGCTGGAGCCCCTCTGCTCTGGAGCCAGCCTGGCAGAGCTGGGGGTGCTCAGCTGCACAAGAGAAGGCTCCAGGGAGAGCTCAGAGCCCCTGGCAGGGCCTGAAGGGGCTCCAGGAGAGCTGGACAGGGACTGGGGACAAGGCATGCAGGGACAGGACACGGGCAATGGCTTCCACTGGCAGAGGGCAGGGATGGATGGGATATTGGGAATTGGGAATTGCTGGCTGGGAGGGTGGGCAGGCCCTGGCACAGGGTGCCCAGAGCAGCTGTGGCTGTCCCTGGATCCCTGGCAGTGTCCAAGGACAGGCTGGATGGGGCTTGGAGCAGACTGGGATAGC
This sequence comes from Cinclus cinclus, assembly GCF_963662255.1. NCBI lineage: Eukaryota > Metazoa > Chordata > Aves > Passeriformes > Cinclidae > Cinclus > Cinclus cinclus. The sequence goes on from NC_085084.1 coordinate 83,978,545, forward strand.
GAAACATGTCTCTACCCATGGCAGGGGGTGGAATGAGATGGCTTTAAAGATTGCTTCCAACCATTCTGGGATTCTGGGACCAATGTTTGCCCACATCTCCACTGATGCCCCAGCTCATGGTGTAGGCTGCAGCCCTGGCAAGTTTGCAGGTGACAGAACTGGGTGGAGAACCTGATGCACATTATGGTTGAGGGCAGGCTGGATAAGCACTCCAAGAGAAAGCTTGTGAAGTTATGAAGGGATATATCAGATCCTGGGTGTTGAGGGTCCACCAGATACAAAGCAACTTTGCATCAAGGGCTCCCAAGTTCCTGGGGAACATGGAATTGAAGGTACACCAGCAACTGATCCTCACAGCAAAGAAAGCCCTGGGAACCTTGGGCTGCACTGTCAGCCCACTGAAGGGATGATCCCCCCTCTCTGCTCAGCACTGGGAAACCTCACCTGGAGCACCAGGCTTCAGGGTGAGGGACAGGGGGATATGCACATACTGCAGCAGGTCCAGCAAAGCACCACAGAGATGATGTAGGGACTGGAGTGTTTGACATGCAAGGAGAAACTGAGAGACCTGTGATTAGCCTGGGGAAGAAAAGGCTCATAGGGGTGTCAGAACATGCAAATATCTGATAGATGATGAGGTGGTATTAGGTCATAGGTAGGACCTGATGATCACAAAGGTCTTTTCCAGTTTAGATGATTCTGTGATTCTGGTGGGAAGGTCTAGAGATGATGAAGCCAGACACACTGGTGCCCAGAGAAAGGACAAAAGGAAATAGGCCCAAGTTGAAATACAGGAAATTGCATTTAACTGTAAGAGAAAAACCACAAGTTACTCAGAGAGCTTGTGGAGTCACCATCCTTGGAGATATTAAACATCAACTGGATGTAGCCTTGGGCATACAGCTCTTGGTAACCCTGCCCTTGGATACGACAATCTCCAAAGATGCTTTCTTTGGAGGCACCAGGCACTTTGATGATTCCCTGAAATCACTGAGCACAAACATTGAGCACAACTCAATGAACAACAAAATGCAAGGAAAACTGCCTGCTGGGAATGAGTACAAGTCAATGTAGAAACCTGCAAAGCCACAACTGCACTACAAAGCTCTCTGGGAACACGCAGTAAACATACTTCAGGGTAAAATCCTGCAGTAGCAAGAGGATGGCTTGTTGATTAATTACAAGAATGCAGCATGAGAAAAATCTGATTTTATTTATTAGGTTGGGAGTGTTTTAGAATCACCATTTTTAAATTTTTTTCTGAGTGAATGTTACACTAATAGCAAGGACTTCCATTTTTCTTCACTCTGGTGAAAAGGAAAACAGCTATGTTGAATTCCCTTAAAAGTCTTCTGCAAAACTGAGGAGCAATCACTGAATTTTCAACAACTGGAAGTCAAAACTGTATCACACTACTGTTGACAGCTCCATTAGAGGTACCATATCTAACCTATCAAACTAGATTTTCCTCATTTATAAAATGTTCTGGTAACTAATGCATAATACAGACACAATGTAATACTGCACATTATGCACCTAGAAGTATTTAAAGTAACCAAGTGCACAAGGCAGGAACATTAAATGGGAACTTTAAAATCTTTCATTAGTTACATGTATTGAACCAGTTTTCAGCTAGGCTGACGCCCCAGGAAACTTTTCCAGCAGAAGAAAAGCCAAACGCTAATCACTGTCCTGGAGGTTACTCTGGGGCTGCAGGATTAGTCATCTTTGGAAACCAGTTGTGGTTGTTCTTATTTTCCTCTCCCACTGCTTTTTCTGATCTGTGGCTGCTGCAGTGGGAGCATTCTCATCAATGTTTTCTCATAAATTCAGCTTACAAACACGAAAGAACAAAACCACTTAAGAATAGCTCACAGCACTCACCCCCTACATCCTGCTGCAGAGTGGGGATCCAAAAACTCCTTACACAACTTAAATCAATCCTTTGGAGGATTGGAATAAAGAGCTGACTAAATCTTCCCCCCAAGCCTCTCTCTGCATTTCTTGGTCAAGTAAGCTGTGGTGAGGAAGGGCGATACCAAAATGTGAGAAGACATAACAGTTCTCATTTTCAGATGTTCTCAATAGAAGCCAGAAATGAAAAGAACAGAAGGACTCATTCTTACAGTGTTATTAATTCTGCAAATTGGGAATGGTTTGGGTCACTTAGGTCAGTATGAATGGATCTGGACACCCGTTTCAAATTTTTCAGGTGTTACACCTTCAATAAGCAGGTCAGCAATGTTCCTTATTTCCTCCATTCAGCTGCTTTCCTCCCCATCCTGTTCCAGCCACGTGGGGAGCCAGGCCAGGTCTACAGGACCCAGCAGCTCTGGGGGCTCTGCCTCTTTTGTAATGTGCTCATGACCCATCACTGGTGAAACCTGCCTCTTTGATAGAGAATCACTGATTTAGATTCAACAGCTGGGCAGCTGGGTGCCTACCCAAAACTACTTCAGAAGAACCACAAGGATGATATCTCTAATAACTTATATTGTTGATTAAATATTAAAAAAAAAGTATTTTTTAAAATCAAAAGAAAACAAACTCATGATATCCACAGCTGCAGTTAATGAGAAGAAGAGAAACTCTCAGGTGTTTTCACTAAGCGGGTCTGTCCTATGGCTCCTGTGCAGAACATCTCTACAGCACGTATCACACCAACTTTGAGACAATTTGGGATTACTGGAAAAAACTCTGGGCTTCACTATGCAAGGTTTATCTCCTGCACTCATCACTTTTAAACTAACATACCAGCCCCACATCAGCAGACTGCTCAGATATCCTTCTTACACACAACTGTCCACTAAACAAATTACATTTCAATTGAAAGCCTCCTATGAAGCTACCAGTTTGTTGTGAGGTTCTCTCATTTTTAACTGCACTGTTGATTCTTGGGGTTATTGATTAAAAATAACTGAGGAACTAAAATTTTATATATTTTATGAAGTGGAACACTTTGCATCCAACCTTAAAAGCATAAAACTTCAAAGCTCTTGTCATCTACATTAACAAGATTAATTTCTTGCTGCTTCTGTCCTTCAGAGTCCTTGATCAAAATTTAAATTTTCCTTCATCACTACTGTTTATATGCACGATTTGAATCCCTTAAGCTCATACATCTCTCTCACCAGGAGACACCTGTAAAGATGCTTGCTACACTGCTCTTCTGATTAATTTGTTCCTCAAGGTTTGCAAAGTTCTTTGAATTTAAGTACTGAGGGTACTGCCGAGTTCTGGGTAAACACCCAGATCTCTCTCAGTAGATCCACGTGTGTGGTTTAAACACTTAGTTCTCAACTGATATCAAGATGTAGATACTCCTCCTTAAAAGGGGAAAAAATATATACATTCTGATGCTTCAGGCATTCTGACTGGAACATCATAATCAAAATTATCAATTGTGACAACTCTAGCTGCAATCAATACTTTCTTAAATTTGACAGATTGGAAGATGTTTTGAGTCAGTAAAATATGTTCATTGTTTTCTAAGTGAATAATTTTCTATGTTTAGGCAATAATTAAATATTTTACTAAGGTGCTTTCACTAGTCAAAGTTCATGCAATGATGTCTGGGAAATTAAATCAGATACAAGCGCATCACCTAGGTGAAGAAAGTCAAGAATACCTGCAGGGCATTCCCTGCTGCCAGTGGCAGTGACTTAAGGAAGCTGCTGGAAAAGTGCATGCAGGGAAGTTTAGCAGAGACTTCAGAGGGGCTGGATCTCAGCAAGGCTTTTCAGTTGAAGGATAAAACTAGTTGAGATGAGTATAAATTATTTTCTCCTTTCAGTTATAAGCGGTTTCAGTATATTCAGACTGACACACATTTTGTCAGCATTCTCCTGAACTCTTCAGGCAAGCTATGGTATTTTTCTCCTTTTACTCCCAAAACAATAGCTTATTTACATACTTAGCAAAGAATAAGACACCCTCCCAAAGCTGATTAACTGCCAGACATTACGTAGGAACGCAAAACCCCCGGACTTCGAACACACTGCTACAATGGAAATGTGTGAAAGTAATTTTGTTCCAGTTTCATCTCATGGGAATGTGGGCTCATAAGCATCCAATTAAAAATAATTCCAACTGATCAAGATGTGTTTTAGCTTCACATGCTAATGTGGTAGAATGCGTCTAGAACGTGCCTGTGATAGATTTTTACTAGGGTAGGAGGAATAAAGATTATTATAGAGAAAGAACCTCACTCTTGCAGTTCTTCCTTTTCCAATTTGTTTCTTTGTACATGAGAATGTAGAGTTTTGGCAACCTATGCTGTTTTGTACTATTTGGGTCAAATCACCTGGGGAACCTGAGAAGATATAATTTTTAACGGGAAGATTCCAAATCAAAATGCAGCCTTTTAAAGCCATCAGAAAGGCAAACAAATGATCAAAATCCTGCATGGCAATCTGCCTGTAACTTCCATTTTTTATGCCAAAAGAAGTCACTTTGATCCACTCATCTGACACTAGCCATAGGAATTCCCTCAGCTACTTCCTCCTTCAAGTCCAATAGCTTGGCTGGACATGGACATATCTTTTAGGAGAACATCCAATCTCATTTAAAAATTCCAATCTAGGGAAATCCAGAGCCCTTGTTAAACTATTCCAGTGACTCATACACCATGTAAAAAAAGATGGACCAGTCTCAGCTGGGTTTACTTCCCAGCTACTGGAGAGCACTGTACCTTTGCATAGGATCACAGAATACCCTGAGCTGGAGGAGACCTCCAAGGATCATCCAGTCCAGCCCCTGTCCCTGCACAGACACCCCAACAATCCCAGCCTGTGCATCCCTGGGAGCAGTGTCCAAACTCTCCTGGAGCTCTGGCAGCCTCAGGGCTGTGCCCATTCCTTGGGGAGCCTGGGCAGTGCCAGCACCCTCTGGGGGAAGAGCCCTTCCCTGATATCCCAGCTAACCCTCCCCTGACATACCTTATTAACAAACCTCCTTATTGAAGGATTTATTTACCCTTAGTCTTCCAAATAATTTAAGGAGTAAACTCATAAAAATGCCATAGAATACTTCTGATTTCTTTCAAAGTCAACCTGGACCTTTTATCTTGTAGCATGATCTATGTGTGAGGAACTCCACCAGCTTTATTAAAATATACCTTGCTTTCATCAAGCTTAGATAATTACATTTTCGTATCAGCAATCTCTCCCCTTCACTGATCACTCCTTCCCTAAAAAATATTTTTGATACTTAATTTTAAATAGGGCAGGAGTTAACAAAGCAATGCAGAGGGTTTCCACTAGACATGCACCCACTTGATAAGCATCCAGTTAAACTGTATTTGAGACCTGCAAGCCAGGCAGTTCTTCATGCAATGAATACCCACAGCATTGATTTTATATCTCACTGGTTTCTTGATCATTATGCTGTGCAGTACAAAGATGAATTATCTCTAATAGAATTATTTATAAACAATTCTGCTCTGCCAAGTCACTCGATGTTGAGTGTAAAGTGATCCTTCCATAATAAACAACTCCAAGTCTTCAATAAAATTACGAGCAGCTGACTAAAAATCACAATCACAAAGCAATAAAATACTAAATTATATTCATTCAACAGACCTCTGACCTTTATATTTTTTTAATTCTACTTTTTCCCCAAAGAAAAATAATTAGATTAGCTGGGTTCTGGGGAAATGATCCACATCAATGCAGCAGCAAAAAAAATGCCTCATCTCCTGAGCTGTGCCCCCAGCTCAGAAACTGAGCCCCACCAACTATCTTGCAATGAAGCTCAGAGAACAGAGTTTCCATAGAAATTTACAGGCCACTCTAGAGAAATCTCAGCACATGAGAAATACCAGCACATGGGTATTAAAAAACCAGGCTGGATCTGTGAAGAATTGTCTTTTTTCCTTTGTCATTTTTCACTCGTTCTTGCTTCTATTTACTTCTTAAGTAACTTAATTAAATTCTGTCAGCTGTTCCATGGTCTGCCTAAGACTGAAGTATAAAATACACCATAATCACTGAAGTCAATGACTATTGCTTGACTATTACAGCAACTCAGAGCACTGAAAATAAAATGTAAAACTGTGCATATTAAATCCAGCAGGAAAAAGACACCTTTGAGACTGCAGGTTTAACACTGATAATGGCAGCAGTTAGAATTTATCAGTGGCACAGCATTAAGACCAAAAAAAATTTGTTCACTGTCACAAAAGTGTACCATTTCCATCTCTGACATTAAAAGCAGGAGAAATGATGCCATATGTTTCATTAACATGAAAAATCTCCCAGCTCACCCAAAATGACACTCCCTGATAATGCAATGACAGTGCAGTCCCTGAATAGTACCAAGCCCATTCCCATCAGCCTCTGAGCTTGGCAAGATGCTGAGCAGAGAATAGTGAATGGTGTTTGGGGGAACAGAAAGGAAAAAAAGAAGGGGAAAAAGATCATTAGTCAAATGCCAGTTTTGGAAGCAAGTGCAGAATCCTATTTAAATATCCTGAAGAAAAATAATGTCTTCACTCAGTATTGTTAAAAAAAAAAAACAAAACCCCAAGTTTATTTATTTATGAAAAGTGCTTAAATCTATCAATTTTTTGCATGTATTGGAGAAATAAATTTTTCTTTGGGGAAGGATATTTTAAACTATGCTATCTACCATTCCAAAAATAGTTTGCTTTAGTGATAAATGAAGTGAAGCTGGTTCTTGTCTGTGACAGATCCAGACTCTGCCATCTTCATTACTCTACTTTTAATCCTATGACAAATGTGGAGCCATTTATAAAAGCTCTGACAAGTTAAGCTCACAGTGAAGTAAGGATCAATGTTTGTCCTATCCCTGGAAGTGTTCCAGACCAGGTTGGACAGGGCTTGGAGTAACCTGGGATAGTGGAAGGTGTCCCTGGTCTGTGGAAGAGGGTGGAATGGTATGAGCTTTAGGGTCCCTTCCAACTCGAAGCATTTAATGAATCTAAGCAAGGCTGATGTATTGAGTATTTCACTTGCACTAACTTAGGATGAGTTTTTTACACTAGCTGCCTAAAAGCTCAATGGCAACAAACACTCAGGTTTATCAGAGAAAAAGAATTCACATCTCTCAAACCCCATTTGAAAGAATACAAATTGCTGCACATCTCCACATAGCAGAAATCAACCCAAAAGACAATTAAAGTTCAATAATAAACATGTTTGCCTCATGTTTTTCCCCACCTTCCCTTCACAGACTAAAGCCAAAGAAAAGATGTCAGAGTTGCAAATGTTTTAGCTATTTTTGAGGATGATACCTAGACACCTTTCCTGCATTGTGAGGTCAGTAATCCATACCAGGACACAGCAGTGGGATCCAAGCCCTATGCCCCAGCACAGCTCACACTCCATGGAAAAAGAAACTGGAAACTGGATAATAAATTGAAATTGACTTTAAGCAGCACTTCAGCATCAGGTTGCAGCAACAGAACCATTCCTATTAAATTAGCAGCATTTCTCAAAGCTAACCTCCAAGGCCCTGATCCTGCTAAGGCAGCACATTCTTAAATGAATGTAATTGCATAATTCCATTGACTCTGATGGCATGGGAGAAGGGTGGCTGCAAAGCTCATTCTGCACACACTTCAGACAATGTGCCAGAACACTTCTGAAATGGAGCATTATAATCTTATGAGATACATTTTGTTGTTTAAACAAACCTAGCATTAAGTAACAATAGATATGCAAAATGGGTAAACTGAACGCCAGTTTGATACTGTATTTCTTGGTCTTTTTTTAATCTAGAAAAAGCCCCCTAATTTAAATTAACCCGTAATAAATTTTACCCTTACTACTTTAAGACATATTCACCCAATTTACAAGGCTCAGCAAAACTGTACTTCCTGCTTTCACACAGTGTCATGCTCGCTATGAAACTAAAACTGTCCATAATTTGTTAAGCATCCCAGAACTAATCATTGCCTTTTAGCTGCCTCTTTGCTAGCACATGCACTTAGCCAGTCTGCCTTCAAAAGCAATTTTCCTGAGCTTGACTGGAACCCAAAGATGTTTAAAACAAAACGGGAACACACATAAGCATTAAAATATCACACAATGGATATGAAATGCACAAGGAAACAGTAATAGCAGCAAACATATCTCACAGCAGAAACCACAGCTGCTGAAATAAGAAATACATAGCAGAGTCACAACAGAATTACTAGATATTAGGATATTCACATTACAATCCCAGGCTCAAGATTTATGCTATGCTAATGCATAATAATGTGCATAATAAAATTGATATTGTATCCATTATGTTTCTAGAATTTGCAAGAGACTGAAAATAACACTGGTACTAAATGCCAATGAAAGCTGCCTGGAAAACTGGTGCTGTGGGCTTGCTCCCTGTGGGAAAGGAAAATATGTTTTGTTTTGCATTCCCTCCTCCCTGCTTTAACTAGCATTTGCTGTCCAGTAAGTATGGGGTGTGGTGTGCCTGTGTGACACATCACCACCAGGTTCTTACACACATCCATGGTACACTGAAAACCTCAGAAACACAGAATGGCTTAGGTCGGAATGGACCTCAACGACCATGTACTGCCACCCTCTGCCATGGGCAGGGACACCTCCCACTATCCCAGGCTGCTCCAAGCCCCAATGTCCAACCTGTCCTTGGACACTGCCAGGGATCCAGGGACAGCCACAGCTGCTCTGGGCACCCTGTGCCAGGGCCTGCCCACCCTCCCAGCCAGCAATTCCCAATTCCCAATATCCCATCCATCCCTGCCCTCTGCCACTGGAAGCCATTGCCCGTGTCCTGTCCCTGCATGCCTTGTCCCCAGTCCCTGTCCAGCTCTCCTGGAGCCCCTTCAGGCCCTGCCAGGGGCTCTGAGCTCTCCCTGGAGCCTTCTCTTGTGCAGCTGAGCACCCCCAGCTCTGCCAGGCTGGCTCCAGAGCAGAGGGGCTCCAGCCCTGGAGCATCTCCGTGCCCTCCTCTGGACTGGCTCCAGCAGCTTCACGTCCTTGTGCTGTTGGAGCCCAGGGCTGGAGGCAGCTCTGCAGGTGGGCTCTCACCTGAGCACAGGGGCAGAGGGGCAGAATCACTTTCCTTGATTCTTCCTTGATCACCTTCCTGCTGCCCATACTGCTTTTTGAGTATGTTTAATCCAAACATTAATACATTTGCGCATAAAATCTACCAAAATAGTAATGAAAACTGTAATTCTTTGTTAAGTACAAATATAGCCAACACCATCTAAGGGTATCAGAGCATCGTTAGAGACCTGCTGCTCTGGCCTAAATTTTATATTCTTTGCCAGGAATACTGGATGGGGGGGTGGTGATTTATAAATCACCATAACCAATTATCCTTTGCCTTTAGTAATTTATAAATTCCATCTCTTCTCTAAACAGGCTGATCACACAATAAAACACTGTAGTACTTACTGTAGGACGGATGCATGTATTCACAAAAAGCTTTTGACACCTCAATTATGCTGTTGTATTCAATGCTACTTCCAGACTTAGACAGGCAAGTTTCCTGAATGTACAAATTCTCCAATCATCCAATATAAAAACAACAATAGAGAATTAGCCACAAAAAAACCCTGCTACCTCTATATTTTTACAGCAGTTATTTCTATTTCAAATCCTCTGTTCTCTCCTATCTCAGAAAAAGTTAACCTGCAATGAAAATCTGAGATTTTACAATCTCCCTAACTGATGTTATGTAATATATATCAACTGATGCATAACCCCCATGTCAGAAAGTTATACCAGTGAAAAAGAAATCTCCATCAGTTTTGGTATAGAAATAACAAGATGAATGTTTTTTGCTCTAAAAACTTCACAAGCTTGTTACATGAAAACACATACAGTTACCAGTGCTTATTTTCATCCACAGAACACCTGAAAGATGCAATATCCATGGAGAAGCACTTACTCTCCCAAGAAAGATTTTGTCAGCTTAATGTGTAGTGCTGTTGCTGTACAGAATTACCAAAATTTCATAGAAACAAGCTGGGAGAATTACACTATTTCTTCTACAATTTCAGGATATCATTCCTACATGTAAAACATTACATCTTAAAGAAGACTGTAGTGTAGACTTCACTTATTATTAGTATTCATTTTTAAATCAGCCTTTGAAATCTCAGGCTTTTGCCTACTTTTATACCATATCCCTGTTACAAATTAATCTGGAGAATGCCCCTGGGACAGCTAGATTTTCATCTCCTGTTGAGATCTTCAGAGTAATTCTCCATCATTATGTACTACTATAAAGTTTTTCTTTTGTACAAAAAGAGCTATTTCAGTTTGCATGCCATATTTTCTTCCCTTGACAATCAAGCTGGTTTTACTTATGTTTACTGTGTGGTCTCTTGCTATTGTATGCTGTCTTAGCTGGGAAGCTGCATTTCCACCCTGGATGCTTTCCATGTTCTGATCAATTTTGTCACGCAATTTTTTCCTTGTTTTCCCGAAGCATCTAGGATATAGGTTAATATATTTAATTATCCACAGCATCAACAATGAAATAGTAAATCTTAAATTTTTACTTGGAGTAAACAGCTATGAGAAATCCTTTGGGTATGGCAAGAAGGACTTACTTTTAAATTCACCCTTTTTACTGTTTCTGTAAAGCATGTATAATTCTCTATCACAAACAAGGATGTGGGGCTGATAGATTCTCATAATTCTTGTTCTGTATAATTAAAAGTGATCAAGCATACAAAAAAAGAGAGATATTTCTTAATTGTCCCAAGTAATAACCAACAGAAGAGGAAATGGACTCAATTTGTGTCAGGGGAGGTTTAGGTTGGATATTGAGAAAAATTTCTTAACCCCGAAGGTGGCCAGGCACTGGCACAGCTGTCCAGGGTAGTGGTGGAATCCCCATCTCTGGAGTGATCTAGAACCTGTGTGGATGTGGCACCTGGGGACAGTGGGCAGTGGTGGCCTTAGCAATGCTGGGAAATGGTTGAAAACAATTATCTTGGAGGGCTTTTCCAGCACAAACAACTCTGTGATTAACTGTCATGAAAACTTCCTGAACTTGAGGCAAAAGCTCTATCATTTCTATTCTTGAAAAGCAAATTATATACACAACATTTTAAATAAAAAAATGGGTGTCAAGGAAGTATTAGTTGCATATAAGACAACTTAAATCTCTGCACCAATTTCAAACAAACTATGCAACTGCAATGGAAGTTTTGTGAATCACTGCTTATGTTCTTATGTCAAGGCTTTGGAAATGGATTAAAATACTTTAACATAAAAAGCATTTAAAGCTTCCAAAGACCAAATAATTCGTATTCTAAATTTAAAAAGACAAACCCAAGCCATTACTAGAATCCCATTTCCAAAATACTTTTTAAAATATACATCAAGGATGCCATAAAAGACACAAGCCATCCCCTTAGAAATTAAAATTACTCATCAGTTAACTGAAAACATGCACAGAATCAGTCACAGGGCATGCAGCATGCAGTAAATGGAGAGCAGAGGTTAATAACCTGGAAGCATAGGATCTGAGAATGTGAGAACAAGTTAAAGACAAGAGTTCCTCTCCATTGTCACTGAGGGTCGAGAAGCAATGCTGCAGCGTAGAGCAGTGGGAGTGGGGGAAATACAGTTTGTCCAAGACATACACATATCTCCGCAAGTGGCGGCAGGTATAACTGAAAGACAAGGGTAGAGGGAGACAAAACAGAAAAAAGAGGTGTTTTCCTTTAAGAAAGCTAAGTCATGGTTTAAAATTCCTGGCTTTTGTGCCAAGAGTCAATGGAAGATGCCAAGAAAGCAATGGAGCGGTTTGACATAAAACAACAGTTTCAAGAAACAGAGGGATCTGTTTGTCCCTGTGCCCACACGCTGGTTCTGTCACTGCTGCACGGGGAATTCACCAAGTCTCACACATTAGACACTAGAATTTGGGCTTCTTTTGGGGTGTGTGTAATTTTTCTCCCTCCTCCTCACATTTTTTTCTTTTTCGGTATCATCTTAAGAAGAGTTTTATCTCTCTCTCAACATGCTCAAAAATTATAAACACAGGAGCCTGGCCTCTGGTTTAAAAAGGTTACCTTCAAAAAAAAAACTTAAGAATGTTCACAAAATTTAACTACCTTTCATGAAAACTTACAGTTGACTTAAAGGGAAAAAAATCTCACAGAACTATTGATCAGTATGAACTGCTCTTGCAGCCTGGGATTTCAGTGATAGAGAATTCCTGTATTTAACTGTAGTTGCTCAAATGTGATGCTTAATCATAACAGAGTTACTCAATTAAGTCCTGGCCAGCTTTTCCACGAAGAACTACAATCACTTCTATGAAGTAAATATAGAGCAAGCAATAAAACATTTAAAATTGATATTAAGCAACCCTGAATGCACCTCAGTAAGAGATATATTGCTTTTGCCTATGCACAGGATATCCTCCCACTCATAATGGAAAGGAAAATAAATTCATTAGTGTAGTTCACCTGCAACAAACCGCATCACCAGAAAATTCTGAGGCACATAGAAAATATAACCTCAACCACCTTTTATTGTAGGGTTCGTATAGCAAATACATACTGCATAATGGTGCACAGCCAGGGTGTGCCAAGTATGATGATGTGATGTGATGTGATGTGATGTGATGTGATGTGATGTGATGTGATGTGATGATGTGATCTTACAGCTGGACTTGGTAATCCTGGAGATCTTTTCCAGCCTTAATGATTCTGTGATTCTAAGTTGTCCAGAAAGTGCTTTAACCAGTCTAGTATACTGTGAGACAAAAAAGCCAGCTCATGATGGTCCTACCAGGCTCTGCTGTCCTCATTTGCAGCCAGGGGACATGGCTCTCTCCAGGACAGATGTACCCATGGAGTGCTAAACTGGGAAAGTTTCCCATGGAGATTTATGAAATCAAGTCTCTTTTGCTGACATTGGCAAGAACCAACAACACCTGAACTCTAGGCTCCAGCATTCTCACCAAATCAAAAAACCCCATTGTTTCATGGCTTCATAGGTGGAAAATTGGCCCAGGGACTATACAGCCAACCACCTACATTTCACAGGCTACTGTCTCTCTAAATCCCTACCTGACAAAGTAACATGTGGCTGAAACACTCTTTCCTGAGACAAAATAATTCATGTACCTCAGGCAAAAAACAGGACAAAAAAGAGTGCCACCAACAGTTAATTAGTGCAATCAGTGGGGCTCTAAGCCCAGGGCTTTTCCAAAACCAACACCTCCCCCTGCTTTGTTTTAAACAACACTCACTACTGCATTAAATCTTTGCTCTGGAAGTTTATCCTTGCTCTGGAAGTTTAAGAACACAAGATCCCTTTTGCACTTCATTTGCAGATATGATAATTTTCAGGAGATGAAGAAGATTCAAGGACGCAATTTCCTAAGCTTTCATACCTTTTCTGCTTTCCTGACCACAGCATGTTGTGAGTAAGACAGGCTATTCTGTTCACTCCATCAGCCAGGGATGGATAAGATAAAGGATTTACAGGGTCCCATGCTTAAGAAAACCCTCAATCCAAAACCTGCCCTTGTGGCTACCCAGAGAGGCCATGTATTTTTCTTTTCCAAAAACAGAATAAAAAGCGTAATTTAGAATGATGATGCTTAGGAGATTTAAATGTTTCTAATTCCACTGTTACCACTTACTATATATTTAACCAGGCCTCTTACTAGAAAACTCCAGCCATTCAGTCTTGCCAGATTTATCAAGAAACTGAATGGGTCTTCTCAACCAGGATGGTTTGGGTTGGAAAAGACCTTGAAGTTGAACCCATCCCACCCCACCCCCTGCCCTGGGCAGGGACACCTTCTATTATCCCAGGTGCTCCAAGCCCCCTCCAACCTGGCCTTGGACACTGCCAGGGATCCAGGGACAGCCACAGCTGCTCTGGGCACCCTGTGCCAGGGCCTGCCCACCCTCCCAGCCAGCAATTCCCAATTCCCAATATCCCATCCATCCCTGCCCTCTGCCAGTGGAAGCCATTGCCCGTGTCCTGTCCCTGCATGCCTTGTCCCCAGTCCCTGTCCAGCTCTCCTGGAGCCCCTTCAGGCCCTGCCAGGGGCTCTGAGCTCTCCCTGGAGCCTTCTCTTGTGCAGCTGAGCACCCCCAGCTCTGCCAGCCTGGGTCCACAGGGAAAATGATAACAACTGTCTTTGATCCCTGTCAACATTCTCCATAGATGGGAAGAACAAGACTTAATCCCCGTAATCACCACCACCATATTTAGGCTTAACTGACCAGCTGGGTGAGGAGGATGGAAGTTTCCCCAAAACATCACTCAGAAGTTCTGGAGACACACACAGGGTCACACAGTGCCATCAGCACTGCCCTCCATAGGCCATTCCTATTTTCAAAGCTGAACTTGTGTAATGAGAAGTTTGTTTGTGTAATGGAAGTTTGATGTTAAATGCACACCAAAAGCAATGCAATCCCATAACCCCATGGCTGTTCTTAGCCACTTTGACCCTCAGAACATACATCATATTGAAGATTAAGCATCTCTGTTATTAAATCCTCTAGAGTAAATCAGAATAAAATCAAGGGTTAAGAGCAGAGTTCCTTTAAGTCCCTGTACATTAAGAGACATTGACATCAATTTTCACTGACTACCTGTGAGTTTGAAATAGGTTTATTTGATCCACCAGAAATGAGGTTTCCAGTTTGTTTTCTGCATGTTTTATGGGACAATTTTCTTTAACTTCATAGCAAAAGGTGACCTTCAACTACAATGTAGAACTAAATTTTTTTAAAAAGCACTACTGCATAAAATGAAGACAATCATATTTGATTTATGGGGGGTGTGTGTGTGCATACATGCTAATCAGGTATCCTGTTTACCTAGAGGACAAAACTGTAGCTCACACTGTACTAAAATCCCACTTCAAAAGACTGTAATCCCCTCATACAAAAAGCCATCTGATCAACATTTTGAATTCTGATACCAAAACACAACAGTGTCCATTTCTAAAAGCTAAAAGATAGTATGCTCTGTTACAAAACTATCAGGGAATTAGGGTGGACTTGAGTAACCCAATCAAAAAATTGACTATTCATATATAACTGTAAGGTGTCACTCTCTTATTTATGGTAATTAAAATAATAGAACTCCTCTCTTGATAATGCAGCTCCTCTCTTGCCTTCTCACCGCACAAAAATACACAGTGACATTCAACAGAAGTTTAAATTTATGAAACTATTCCATACACATTGTTAAAACTTGAAGTGATTAATGTTCTTTAATAGCCACAAAGGCTACAGAACCCAAAACTTTCAGATCCAAAGCAACAGAGATCAGCATCAGTATTTTGGAGGTTGAAGTGCCAGGATCTTTTTTGTCTGGTAGTTCCCCATCTCTCACACTGGATCAGCTGGCATCGCCTGTCATTACAGAATACCAGCTGTATGGAAATGTAAACAGAGAAACCCAACAACATCTTTAAGGTAAGAGAAGATGCCCAAAACTGACAGGGATCACAGCAAAGCACCAAATTCAGTCCTCATAAAGTCAGAAAGTAGCATTTAGAAGGCTCCAAGGATTTAATTCCATAGGTATATTTATAGGTTTCTTGTTTGTTTTTCACTTTCTCTACTACATATTGAGTGTAGAGAACTGAAAGACAAAAACTGAACAAAACACCAAAACCACCATAAAAATGCTCACCTGCTAACCATCAATAATGTGAATTTTGGAATAAAAATACACCTAAATTAATTTGATACTGTAAAAGATAGCACAGATAACCTGACATCTGTGAAGAAGCCTGTGAACTACCTGCTAATTGAGAATTTTTTCTATTCATGCTTCTGGCATCCATTAGTGATTCATTCCTTCCCTGATCCTGGCACTGTCTGATCTTGCCCAGCAGCTGGTATAAATTGAGAGGGCAGGGAGGAAGCTGCAGCATTGGCTGGCAAATGAAAAAAAGGAGAAGAGAAAATAAAAAAAAAAAAAGGAAAGGAAAAAACCGCCACACAAACCACATTAGTCAGCCATATCAACCTTCTAGAAAAAATTTTTAAAAAAGTGAATTTGCTCAAAGGGATAATTGGTGCTGCTTTTAACTCTCCCCAACTTCTGAGCTCTCCCTTCCTCTGCCACCCTGAAAAGGCCGCCTGTTCTCATCAAGAGGTGAACGCCTTCATCTGACTGGTGTGAGAATACTTTCACCCATTTATCCCAATCTTCCATAATCCTGGAGCTCTGGTCCTCTGTGTGAGAGCTTTTTAAATTTGCTGGAACCAGAAGAAGTTAAAATGAAGGCTGAGACCCTCTGCTGTACTCACTGCTCACTGCCTGACACCCAGGCACATGTAGTGGAAACATGTAATTTCTACATACATATAAAAATTAACCCAGTATATCTACATTTATTTGCAATTAAGTGCAGATTTTATGAATGCAAAGTGAAGTTTCTTTCCTTTTTCTTACTCCAATCAGTAAAGGTATTCTGATGACAGCAGTTAAATGAGAGCATCAAAGACATACTTAAAAATCCACAGGAGTTTGATGTGGAGAGCCAGACCAAAGGTGGAACTTTCTTTTTGAATAGAAGAGAATATTTTCAGTAGGACGGGACCTACAACGACTTTTTAGTCCAGCTGCTTGACCAGTTCAGGGATGACCAAGTTAAAGCATGCTAAAGCACTGGCACAGGGTGCCCAGAGAAGCTGAGGCTGCCCCTGGATCTCTGGGAGTGTCCAAGGCTGAGTTGGCAGGGGCTTGGATAAATATGGTATAGTGGAAGATGTCCCTGCCCATGGCAGGGGGTTGAAATTATGTCAGACTAAACTTCTCTTCCAACCCAAAACATTCTGGGATTCCATGATGGACCACCTCTCTAAGAAGGCTGTTCCAGGGTTTAAACACCCTTTCAGTAAAGAAATGTTTCCTAATGTCCTGTCTGAACCCCCTCTGGGCAGTTTTGAACCATTCCCACACATCCTATCACTAGATCCCAGGGAGAAGAGATGACTCCCTTCCTCAGGAAGCTGGTGCAGGGAGCAATGAGGCTGTGCTTCAGCCTCCTTCTCTCCAAACTAGACCAGCCCAGACACTTCAGCTGCTCCTCACAGGACATTGCTTCTAGCCCTTTCACCAGCTTTGTTGACCTTCTCTGGATGTATCCAAGGACCTTCACATCCTTCTCAGATGGTGTTTCCAGAACTGCACACAGGGCCCAAAATGACACTGCAGCAATGCTAAGCAAAGTGGATGAACAACTGGGGAACAATCCCCTCCCTTGACCAACTGGTTTTGCTGTGTTTGATGCCTGTCAGGATGTAGTTTTCCCTCTGGGAATGCCAGGGCACAGAAGCACGTCACAGCTTCCTGTAGCTTTAGTTATCCCCCTGGTTATCTGGAAGCTCTCCAAACACATTGTGTGAAACCATCAGATAGTCAAAACCAACAAATAAATAAGATTTTGCTAAAGATTCTTCTGAAATTTCTCTGAAAATGTCAACATCTTAATCGGCCACTACAATTATTTTTGTTCAAGTGATCGTATCTCTTCCAATACTTAACTCAAACTCCACATTAATTCAAGAAGTGTAAATAAGGCTACAGCCACAGACTAAACACCTAGCAAAAAAAAAAAAAAAAAGAGTTTGAAAATAAGAATTGCAGAAACTCATTTTATGTTTACATTCATTTCTTCATCCAAAATTTAAGACTTGAACAAGACAACAGAAGTAAGCAAAACACGCAAAGCCACTTACATCCTCATGTGTTTAAGCTAGAAAGCTGATATTTTCTCTAGTGAAATCAACTGTCATTTTAAAACAAACATATCAAAGCTAAAAATGTAAACACCACCAGGCCAACATCTTAACAACACAGAAAGTAAGCAAATTGGGCAGGGCATAGAAAAGTGGTATAAAACCAGTGTTCACTAACCCCTCTACAAACAAAACCCAGGCTGAAACAGCATATATAGGGTTCAAAAGAAAAATTCCCAGTGTTCAAGTTTAAGTAATTGTAATTCATCATCTTCTTCTTGGCACATGCCAGATTTTATGAGAGCTATAAATCTTTAACATTATTGAGAAAAAGAAAGGTCTTGAAGACATACATGCCATGTGTATTAGCTCAGAGAAACTAGATTAATCTCCAGCAATAAAAAAAGCCAATTCTACTAAGCCTGATTAAATATTTAGGTCATATTGTTTCTGCTGTAGAATTTGAAAAATGCACAGAAATAAGATCTTTCCCTGAGCCTGAAGACTTAATCACTGTATTTTCAAAACACAGTTATGTTACAACACAATTCTACAGGAAAGCCAATATTAAAGTCTTTAAAGTAAAAATAAATGAAAGTATAAGCTAATTAAACTAGTATATGTTAGTCAACACACCAAACTATCTCTGTACACGTGTGCAGAACGTCATGACATGCAGTGAACATTTTATTAGTGTTCATGTTTGGTAACTTGTGTTCTAGGAAGTCGTATTAGTCACTACTCCTCTGTTACCAAAGACAAACCCAACCAGAATACATCCTGTACTCAAACACCAAACATATGATAACAACTTATTAGATCATCCACTCCATGAGAATTGATTTGTATTCTGCCTCAAAGATCACCAATTAATGCTATTTCATAAGGCATAAAGAGCTGAAAGGCAAACCATCTCTCTGCCTATCTCAAGGCGAGGTTAGACAGGGTCTGGAGCAATCTGGTCCAGTGGAAGGTGCCCCTGCCCATGGCAGGAGGGTTAGAATTAAATTATTTTTAAGATCCCTTCCTACCATAGGCCAGCCTAGGATTCTGTGATTCTTGCAACATAAAAATCTATCATATACATCACACAAAAACAGGATTTGGGGTTGAACTTTTCATTTCTGTTTAGTACACTGCCACTGATGACACAATGAACTGCAATACTGATGAACTACAGCAAAAATCTAACCATCTATTTCTTTTTCAGCACCAAGGACATTTTGAAAGATCAACATGCCCATGTTCAAGGAAAGATGTTCAGGGGTTCTTTAGGGCAAATTTCTGCCACAGTGGTGTTAGCACAGATAAACTCTTAAGAAACCCTAGTTTTTCATAGTTTTGAATTCATTTTTTTGAATTATTATTCTTACATTAGAGTCATAATTAAGATGAAAGAGACCTTCAGCAGTCTCTAACCCAACCTTCAGCTCAAAGCAGGGTTAAAACTGTATGCACACCTGGTTGAGTCTCAGAAGCCTCCAGGGGAGAGAGACTCTACAACTTCCCTGTGCTGCTTTGCCAGCTCTGCCATGACCATGAAAAAACTGCATTCTTCCCTCAGCCTGGAACCTCCTGACCATGCTCTCATCTTCCTGCCAGGCTGTTCTGTATAAAGAGCCTGGCTCCACCTCCTCAGCAGCCTTCTCATACACATGGGAATGTTGCTCACCCTGTGAACCTCCTGCTGTAGCCTTGCCCCAAAAGCCTTCTCTCCTCCAGGCTAAATAAGCCCAGTGCCCTCAGCCCACATTCCCACACCAGTTCCCAGACATCATGCTGCCCTCCACAGAACTCCCTCCAGTCTGACAGCCCCTCTGCTATGTCTAGAGGCCTAAAACCTGGATGCAGTTTTCCAGATGTGATCCAACACAGTGGCTTTGCACGGGCACAAGTCAACAGGCATGGCACTCTTGGATGTGTTTTGCCAGGTCCTGTGGACATGGATATGTCAGTTCTCCAGTAATCCTGACTTGAATTTTTTCCAGTGCTGGCACTTTCTTTCCTCCCTGATCCCCACCTAATGTCCTCATTTAAGTAACATTCTCATAGATTTCTAAACAATATTAATTCCTGCAGGCCTTCTTTTCAGATACAAATATCCCCAAATTCATATCTTACATCATAAAGTGATGACAGGATTTTAAATTACATTACTGCAAAACAGCAGTTTGGCAGCAAGGGGTCACCATGGGGTTAAAGGTGACATAACAACATAGAAAAGGATGAAAATAATTTAAATGCTTAAGAAGCGATTATTTGTGATAACGTGTCACAGATGTAAGTTCACATGCCCTGAAGCATCACTCTATCACAGTACTGGCCAAATGTACACGACAGGCTTATGAGAGGAATATTATCTTATGCATGGAAGTATTTACAGTGAAGGAGGGCAAGAAAATGAAAGCCAAACAAGTTCTGGAGATGTCTGATAGACTGAAAACAAAATGAGAAATATATGAGATTCCTCTACAGAAAGGCCAAATTACTTCTGTGCAGATGAAGTTCCATTAGAAAGAACAAAAGGATTTATATATTAAAAGCAGACAGAAATAACTGACGACCTATAAGCAAAAAATATATAAAAGAGCTCAGAGGAAGTGCCTATTCAGTTCTGATGTTTCAGACAAAGGCAAAGGCTTTAATCACCCAGATGCACTGGTTACTTGGAAGGCACATATCGCCAGCAGCTTAAGAGATGCTACTATGGGAATGTTGTTTTGGAAAACTTTTGTGCTTTTATCCTTTGGCCAGACACGTGATAATTCCTTGGCTCTGCACAGGATTACAGGGATGCTATGACACCCTCATTAACAGAGGCATTTGCATCTCTGTCTGCCTGAATCTTGAAAATCCTGTGTCCAGAGACAGCAGCAAGAGAGGGCACAGCACTAAGGGCAGTGTCCCTCCCACCATCCATCCATCCATCCATCATCCATCCATCCATCATCCATCCATCATCCATCCATCCATCATCCATCCATCCATCATCCATCCATCCATCATCATTCCCTCCCTCCCTCCCTTCCTCCATCATCCATCCATCCATCCATCCATCCATCCATCCATCCATCCCTCCATCCATCATCCATCCATCCATCCATCCATCCATCATCCATCCATCATCCATCCATCCATCCATCATCCATCCATCCATCATCCATCCATCCATCCACCATCCATCCATCATCCATCCATCCATCCATCATCCATCCATCCATCATCCATCCATCCATCCATCTATCCATCATCCATCCATCCATCCATCCATCCATCATCCATCCATCCGTCATCCATCCATCCATCCATCCTCCATCCATCCATCATCCATCATCCATCCATCCATCCACCATCCATCCATCCATCATCCATCATCCATCCACCATCCATCATCCATCCATCATTAATCCCTCCATCCATCCACCATCCATCATCCATCCATCCATCCATCCATCCATCCATCCATCATCCATCCATCATCCATCCATCCATCCATCCATCCATCCATCCATCCATCATCCATCCATCATCCATCCATCATCCATCCATCCATCCATCCATCATCCATCCATCCATCCATCCATCCATCATCCATCCATCCATCCATCATCCATCCTCCATCCATCCATCCATCCATCCATCATCCATCCTCCATCCATCCATCCATCCATCCATCCATCCATCCATCCATCCATCCATCCATCCTTGCCCCTGCTAACTGGGGTACTTGGAGACATACCCCAGCACACAACTAATGAGTGACAGGACCATGCCTCTACTCAACTTCATAGTAAATTTGTTTATTCATTACAAAACTAAGTGCACTTACTTTACCTAAAAGCCTGTTATTCCCTAAACTTTCTGAAGGTTATTACCATTAAATAGGCTGAGTCATCCAATGGTTCTAAAGACCTGCTTCACATTGAAGTTGTTAAAGCCTGATTATTTTGCTTGTACCTATAGTTTCACCCTCCATTTACAAATGCCAGATGATTCAATCTGCAATATGGTCTTTGAGAGCCACAAAAATGCCAGTCAAAATACATGGTGGTAGGAAATAGCTCAGTTTGAGTACTTAGGAGACTCAGAATTTTCGTAAACTGTCATTTTCTATTCCCCAAACCCATTAGAAAGCCTATTTGAAAATCCTCACTGAAGTGTGGGGTCTAAATGAACTGAAAATTTCCATGTGTGGTGGAAAGGAAAGTTTTCAGGAGGCATTTGGAGGACACTGACACAGGTCAGTTGGGTATTACACAGCCCCGCTTCCCTCCCTGCAACCACTCATACCTATCCTGACTTCACACAAGTGGAGAGGAACATTACTTCACTGCAGCGCAGAGCTGGAAAAATACTAGACGTATATAATGACATCAGTTAAAATGCGAAATAAGCAGCAGCCTGAGGGTGAAAAAATATAATTAATGCTATATTTTTGGCTACACTTTTGTTCCACAGTAATGTTTACTTAGAACCATTTTAGTTTGTCAGATAAATCCTTAAAAGTTCATTATTCATTTCTTTAGATCACAGTGCACAGCTTTTTCCAAAGAGAAAATTTCTAAAAAGGAAAGAGTACATGTTGTATCAGAATAAAGCATTAATGAGCCAAATACCCTGCAAATGAGGATAAATTACAGGTTCAAGCAAGTCATTATCTTGAGTCACCTCTATTTCTGTTAAGGAACACTGTCCCATAAATATGTTCCACTCAAAACAAACTGAGAAGACAAGACTGCAGTTTCTAGGATTCTACTAGAATGGCAAATAATAGTTCCTAAAAGACTATCAGAATTCCCTTGTCTTTTTAAATCTCAGGAAAATCTTAAGCAGGACAACTTACTGATATAAAACTGTCTTTTTACAACACAAAACCTATAAGGATCACATCTAGATATCTCTAAGGTCCCTTCTGACCCAAACCATTCTATGACCCCTCCCCCACATCAGACATCCAAATCCGAAATAATACAGTGGGACACAACCCAGAAAATATTTTAGTGGCCTTAACATCTTTTCCACCTAAAAGAAATCAAAATTGCAGTTGCAGGACTGGAACAACCCTACTTGGCTTTCTCATTTTTGCTTCCTGTAGCCATTAAACATGCAGATGACTTAAGTGACGTAACTCAGAACAACCTCAGTCTACTCCGCAAATTTATCTGTGAAACAACACTGGAAGTCTATCGCAAAAATAGTTATTTCTCTACAGCTTTCATCAGATATTTCTTGTCTCTATCAGAAGAGATTCACAAGATCAACAGTTTCAAGGTTGCACCAAAAAAGAAAAGTTTAATTCCCCAATTTGAACACTGTACCAAGTTATACTATTTCCAAAGAGCTTATGTGGCACAGTAACAATGAATGGGCCATTCATAATAAAGATTTCACAATGGGATCTTCTCCCTTCTAACTTAAGCTCTGTGTGACACATGTGATGCTCTGGATGCCGTGAAACAGGGATCAAGGCTTCAACAAACCTCAGTTCTATACTGATTTGAATCACACATCCCGCCAGGCAGAAACCTGCAGTTTGTATGACTCTGAAATGCACAATTTTCTGGATGGTGGAAGACAAGTAAGTTGTAGTAGTGTCTTGCCCCAAAAAAATGACAGAATTATCCTGCTGGTTGTTGCCTCCAAGTCAGCAGAGACACGAAATGTGGTCCATGGAGGAGCAAACTACCATGTACAAAACTGAGCTTTCAGAATGGCTCATATTTTGATACTAAATATCCTTTTAAGCCAAAGCAGCAATCAAACTGTCATTTTTAAAGAGTCCTCTGGCCATTAACTGCAGAGCAGAAGATAAAGACAGTTTAACTGCTCTGCTCCATGTGAGAAGACCCTGACACGGAGAGAAGCAACTACTTCCCCAGCAGCCCTCCATGGCTCACCCTGATCCAATCTGTCCATCTGGGGATCCTCCATGACCCGTGAGCTGGGGGTCCTGGGCTGCAAACACTTCCAATGGCACGTGGGGCACTCGATTGCTCACGCCAGATGGGGGACAAGGGTATTACTGTCCCATCAGATGCCCACTCAGAATCCCCAGCAGGTTCAACCAGGCTTAAACCAAGTTCAATGATATTTCCATGTTGGAAACAGCTGATATCAGCCTAAAACCTCACCTCCATATGTTACACACAGGCAAAAACAGGCAAGCACATATGGGCTACTCCTCTTGCTGTTGACATAGCTAAAGCAGCATTTTAGTACATTTGACCACAACTATACTTAATTCTTTGTAACAAAGGATGCTTCTTTCCTCTTAAAAAATTAACTTCATTCTATTTACATCCCTAAGTCATACCAGCAAGAGCCCATTTGCTACTAATATTCTCTCTTCCCTTGTCAGAACAATTGTTGTCTTCCTTTTTGTCACAGTCTTTCCTACTAATTGCAATGACACCTCCCAATTTTGGAATGGCTGATCAGCTTATAAGCTTCCCCACAGCTAATCTAGGTCAACAAGCTACTAATAAGGCCAACATATGTTTCTTTTATTTAACGCTATTCAGATCTTTATAAATCACTTCTGTCTCCCAATAAAAGGCACCCCAGGGATTCAAGACCCTCTGCAGGTTTGAGGACTAACAGTGACAGAGCAGAGAATGAGGGGTATAAAAAGCTCTGCACACAGAGTAGGAAGCCTGTGCCTGTGCACAGCTCAAGGAAGAGAAGGCAAAGCTGCCCAAGTTTTCACCAGGTGACTCAAACAATGTGTCCTACTGCACACACAGCCTTGGCTACTGGCAGCCCACAGGTGAGAAGCAAAGCTCTGGCTCAGGGGCTTGAAGTTGCTTGATCTTTCATTTCCACCGTGTCCTCTAAAACATGGCCTGAGCATGAGAATACCATGAAGGCCCTTTTTCTGAAAAGGCATTCATTTTCACTCTACTTGGAATGCTTAATAAAAACCAGATTACCACTTTTGCTGCACTGCATAGGGGTTAAAAAACCCTCATTATAAAGCAGTTTCTCATAAAGAGAGTATCATTTTATCATTGAATCACAGAATGGCTTGTTTTGTAAGGCACTTTCAAGATCATCCAGTTCCATACCCCTGCCAAGGACAGGGACACCTTCCACTGTCTCAGGCTATTCCAAACCCTGTCCAACCTGGCCTTGGACACTTCCAGGGATCCAGGGAATAGCCACAGCTGCTCTGGGCACCCTCATAGCCAGCAATTCCTTCCCAATATCCCATCCATCCCTGCCCTCTGGCAGTGGGAAGCCATTTTATATCCAGGCTAGACAATAAACACTTTCTTTTCTGAACAAAAAATGTTACAAATATTTGAAAGTTAAGAAACACTAAATTGTCTTTGAGGATATTAATTCTTACTTTTGAGGCAAAGTCAACCAGTCAGTTCTGCAGCCTTCCATTCTGAAGTGGATTTACTGCTAGAACATGTATCTCACAGTACATGGTAAATACCACTCAAGTGAAGGATGGAGAGAAAAATCAATACAGATTTTTCAAAGTAAAAAATTCACCAGTCTAACTATTGATACGGCAACGTAAGTTTATTGGGATCAACAGGTCATCAGCTACTGCTTTAAAGCAAACACAGAAAACTAAACAAGCTGGTTAGGCTGCAGATAAATAACCTGAAGCCTTAACCACAGAAAGATGCTCTTTACCTGTTCACCTCAGTGACAAGACATCTGCATGAAAATAATCAGAGATAGCAATTACTAAAAGCCACCATTTTTACCCACAGGTTCCCCAAAGGACGGAACTGGACAGTAGAGCTGTGGGGCTTCCTGTACTGACAGTGAAATAAACATAAGCCTGAGGTTAAAAACCACTTTTAGAAAATTTAGAAAACAGTCATACTGTTCTGATAATTATCATTGAAATAATTTCCTTTTAGCACACCCCATATGTGATTCAAAAGATGAAAAAAAAAAATCTTTTATTCTTGAACAACACCAACTGGAGGTACTTAAGTTTCACTATCAGAAACCCGGGATTCTTGACTATTCCCCTCACGTTATTTGCAGAGGCAGATTTCACTGCTTTAGTGAAACTGTTCATTGCCCTCAATTCCCTCCTTTCTTCTTTTCTTTTGGCTAAAAAAAAGGAATGGGAAAGCTGATGCTCAGAGGGTTCACTATTGAGCAGTACAAAGCTGATGCTCAGAGGGTTCAGTATTTAACAGCTCTGGCCACAGGGCACTAATTCCAAGAAGCTTCATCATTTATTATGTTCTAATTTAACCTGTGAAGTCTCTCAATGTCTGCTGCCGTGGGAGCAGAAGCAGTCTCTTTTCTCTAGGGTCTGCCATTGTGAACGCTTCTCTGTTATGATTAAGAGATCAGTAAATTGAGATTTAATTTAATGGTCCAATTAAGAGATGAAGATTTGAACCCTGATTGTAAAACCCTTGTCTATTGATCATTCCTACAGTGCCATTACAGCCTATCCAAGCCCAGCCTCCCGGTGTGCATGGCGTGATGCAAACCTGTTTGCTCCAAACCATCCCCAGAGCTCTGCAGCTCTAAGCAACATAAACCCTGTGTTCCAACAGTACCAATGGAGAATGAATAAAAGAGGGTGGAACCAGTTTTCATGTTATGATTGTGTTAATAATCGTATAGGGTATAAATCAATCACTGAACATTTTACTAGTGTTACCTTTTTTTTGCTTACTGAAAGCTGACATTCCGGAAATTAAAGAGTTTTTCAAAATAAGGTTTCCTAGTGTCGAAGAGCTTCAACTCCCTAATCTGGAACAATTTTAGGTAGTTTTTTTATCTGCTCTAATTAAACCCCATTCATTACCCCGCTGTAAGAGAGATGCCAGAATTATGAGATTAACAAAATTACTGCATACTCTATTCATGTCGTTCTATTGTCCAATTTAAACATCTCAGCTAAAGTCTGAAATGCCAGCTTAGTTCAAATCTTATAATCTAAAAATCACAACTCCTGTATGAGAAGAAACACTTCTGTTCTATACCCACATTTCCAAATGAGAACTAAATTTGAAAGCAAACAAGTTTGAAGCATCCATGCAGCAACCTGGTTTATGCTTCCAAGTATTTCCCCTTAAGAAGTGCCTTTGATTTTAAGAACTCCATCTCACTAGTTCTTTGCACCAACTATCCCATTGCTATTCTCCAATGAAAGAGGAAGCTCTCTGGTAAAGAGTTTCCCAAAAACACTGTGGACATGAAAGAAAACAAAAGCAGGAAAACCAGAAGGCTCATAGAGTGTAAAGTTCTATAGGAGACAAATTTCTTTATCTTCCTATGAGATCAGCCTAGAGAATTTTGAACCAGCAATTACATCTCATTATTGGCACTGCTAAATAATATTACTAAGCAATTGGAAAATTTTAATTTCATCACTTTCACACACTAACAATTTCAGATTTTCAGTTCAGTGTAGACTCTAATACACAGGTCAGATGACACAGGTCTTGCTGCTCTGTAAGCACTTTTCTTCCTTGTTGAAACACAGCAATTCACACAAATTTTTCTGAGCAGAGAATGGATTGAGAGCAGCCCTGGGAGAAGGAGCTGGGGGTGCTGTGGGTGAGATCTGGACCTGCCCCAGCCTGAACCCCCCTGCCCTGGGCTGATGCCCCAGGTGGGCAGCAGGGCAGGGGGGATTCTGCCCCTCTGCCCCTGGGCTCAGGTGAGACCCCACCTGCAGAGCTGCCTCCAGCCCTGGGCTCCAACAGCACAAGGACGTGGAGCTGCTGCAGCCAGTCCAGAGGAGGGCACGGAGATGCTCCAGGGCTGGAGCCCCTCTGCTCTGGAGCCAGCCTGGCAGAGCTGGGGGTGCTCAGCTGCACAAGAGAAGGCTCCAGGGAGAGCTCAGAGCCCCTGGCAGGGCCTGAAGGGGCTCCAGGAGAGCTGGACAGGGACTGGGGACAAGGCATGCAGGGACAGGACACGGGCAATGGCTTCCACTGCCAGAGGGCAGGGCTGTATTGGGTGTAAGGAAAAAAAATTATTTATAGTTGTTTTAAAGAAAACATTGGACAAGGTTTCAAGCAACCCAGTTTAGTGGAAGGTCTCCCTGTCCATGGGATGGAAGGTGGAATGAGATGGGCTTTAGGGTCCATTCCCACTGAAACTATTCTGGGATTGTATGATATACACTGCAGTAGCAATACAATGTTCCTGCAGGAACTCATACATTACAACTTAAAGACAATTTTTAGTTCAGCATAAAAGGGGCTTAAAAAGCACAGTTTAAAGTAACATCTTGTACTCTTTTTCCTAAACAACAGTTATAAACATTTTTACTCAGGAAAATCCCATCAGACTTCTGTAAGAGGAAACCATGCCAAAGAAATTAAATTACTAACACAGAAAACCATAAAACAAATAAATGGTTTGGTTGGGCAACCGAAACGTCTCAAATACAGCAGCACATATCATCAAGGATAGCAATTTTCACAGTAGCTTAAGAAACATAATCAACCCTACAAAAAGATGAAGACTACTGAAGAGTAAAAAGGGAATTCAGGGCTTCATCCACCTCTCAGATGTGAGGAATTACTGCAATGCCATCAGACTTTACAAGCACTGATGCTTAAGGATACAACTCACAACTTATTTAAAAAAAGAGAAAAACATTTACAGCTAGTACCTATGTCTCCAGCTTTGCTCTCCAAGTAGCTACAGCAGGGCTGTGATGACACTCAAGTACAACCTACTGCACCCCATAGCATGCAAGTTATACAGGTTTCTGATCTGTACCCCTTTAAAGCACACATTCTTGTCTAATTCCACTTGACTCCTACCAGCATCAGGGGAATTGACATAAACCTCTTTCCTCATGTCATTCCCTCAATCTCACTGTCTCTGTCTACCAAAGAAATCAACAAAAGTGCAACCAATAGAGTTCTAAGTGTCTCGCACAGCCCTGCACATGAGCAGCTGTGGTGATAATATAGAAAAAAAAACCAAAAAACCTGGATGGCATTTCTAGACCCATGAAGTCACTTAATGTTAAAAGTCCATATCTAATTAATGAGGTGCATGGCAACCTCTAGTGGCATATGCCTGCTTAGGAAACAGCAAACATTCCAACACGTGAAGCTATAGGAAAAGCATCTGCCTGAAGTCATCAGTCCTCTTCTTGTCACTAGTTTTATTAGAATGACACGGAGAGGAGATGCCAAGACACAGATGATCTGAGGAAGACCCTCCAAGTGTTCCATATACTACAGGAGTCAGGAAAGCTACTGGAAAA
The DNA here is from genome assembly GCF_963662255.1 of Cinclus cinclus. Classification (NCBI taxonomy): domain Eukaryota; kingdom Metazoa; phylum Chordata; class Aves; order Passeriformes; family Cinclidae; genus Cinclus; species Cinclus cinclus. The sequence continues at coordinate 84,007,440 of NC_085084.1, forward strand.
GCTAGATACCATGAACAAAAAACTGTTTCCAAATAGGTTAAAGGAATTAATGCCAATTGACTTGTGGTGTTAACTGACAAACTGAATACTTGCACTACTAAGCAGGTACATTTAAATCTAATTTTAAGATACTACAAACAGCTATGGTCCACAGTGCAGTGCAGTGCCACCCTCAGCAATCCGCTGATAAAAGAGCTCTGAGTAATTAAACACAAACCCCAGGTAGCAGTGCATACAGAATCTCAGAAACACAGAATATTCTGAACTGGAAGGGACCCACAAGGATCACTGAGTCCAGCTCATCAGTGAGTGGCCCATACAGGGATCAGAGAAGGCAAGGATTTCAAAGTCAGGGTAATCTACAACAGAGGACACCCAACATTAAGTGAACCCTGGATCTTACTAGGAAACATCTACTGCTTCTATTTTTAATTTCCAGCAGCTGCTTGTGATAGATTTACACAAATCTGACAATTTTCATGCTTTGCTGGAACGTGATACAAATTACCCAACATTACGAAGCTGTATTTTACTGAGCTCTTAAGTGCAGTACATTGAATATTCCCAGCTCATTCTTTCACAGAAAATAGTCTTCAGAATTTAAAACAATTGGCTGTCTCTGCTCAGAATAGGATTAGGAAAAAGCCTGCATGGAAATGGAATTAATTCTCACATTAAGGAAGGAGTCATTAGAGCATCTGGTGAGGTTTAAATTATGACTGTCTATTCAGTTGTATTGCTAAGCAGATTTTAAGTGTTTCAGAGCTACTTAATTTAGAAATCTATACCCTGAAATATTTCACATAATATAAAGTACAATTTTGTTTTTCCTTTGCAGAAAACACTTTCTCATTAAGATGCTTGTACTCTGAAGGTAAAGCAGAACAGCAGTATAAATATACATATTCTGTTTTGGCATCATGGGACAAATCTGTGTCCACCACTGCTGGCTAAATTTAATAACTGTGGATAGAAAACTAAGGTAGAAAAACAAAGGACCATATATGACTCAAACACCAGCCCCCTAAGAAACACGTGTATTTATACTGCTTTTCTTCGTAACTGAAACTTCATAGCAAATCTAGAGCATTTTGCGAGGAAATCAGGTTAAAATATTTCCTTGATCGTGATTAAACCTGCCAAGGAATCCAGGGCTGTAAAATTCCTGAGAAGAAAATGCAGTAAAGCCTAACAGGAGACAGGCTGCTCCTGGAACTGGCTCTTCCTTCCAGCCTGCCCATGTCCTAGTCCCACAGGACACTTTACAACAGATTTTAATACATTTTTAAAGTAGTGTCTTTTGATTTACAAGCAATCATGATCACAGCGACAAATTAAATTCCAGTCTTGGTGGTCGTTTTTGCCTATTGTCCAGATGTATACTTTTCTAACTCAAGTGTAAGATCCTCTTTCCCCTAATACTCCTCTTGTTTTGCTGGTTCTGTTTCAAATCTAAATTCACCTCCCTCATTACAATTTCCACTTATAATAATATGGAGTGCCTGGCTACAACAAGACAGAAGCTTAAAAGCAACAGCATGGAATACCTTTGGACTATGTAAGAATGTCATAATATACATAATACAGATCTTACTGCCTTTTTTTTTTGCTTCTTCAGTTGATGAATATGACTATTTTCTCTTTCAACTCTTACATTACTTCCAGGCAGAACAATACAGCTCCAACCCTGCTGGGATTGGCTGGGATAGCCAGAATCCTTTTCTTTGCTGTCCTACCAGCTAACATGTCTACAATTCTCCAAATGCACTGAGGTCTCTGAGTTATTTATAGAATCATGGAATAGAACCACTTAGGCTGCAAAAGCTCTTGAAGACCATCGAGTCCAAGGCCACCATTGACCTATGTCCTCAAGTGCCACATGGCTTCTAAACACCTCCAGGGATAGGGACTCCAACAGCCACTCTGACAGAATTTCCTTTCCCTGTTTTCTGCCATTCAGTCCTTCACCTTCTTTCCACACACATCAGTATCAAGCAGCAGAACAAGACTGTCTGCCTCCAATAAGAATGTCGCAGCTGAAAATCAAGCAGCAATGTTGAAGTTGTGTTGTAACTATGCAGGTCGAGAGACATGAGGAATAAGGCTCCCAAATGTTAGAAGATCCTAATAAAATGCTGCATGAAATGAGTGAAAGAGAAATTCTTGGGTCTTCAGACTAGCAAGATAACTGCTTCCTCCCCAAATATAACCAGAAGAACACATCGCACTTTGGGCTCCAGAAACAGCCGTAGAATAAAATGATCAACATCAGAACCCAGGATTCTAGGAACAAGCTCTGAAGCAGCAAATGAAGCAGCACGGTAAGAACCAGACCAAGTTTTTGAGAGTCACAGAAGTGTATCTCACACTGCACCAGGATGTCTGATTTCAGAGCATTTCAAATTCATGGAAAACTCAAGACTTCATGTCTGTGACTTGAGAAATGAGCACAGCAAATATTTAAGACAATGACTGTGGCAAGTAAGGGGAAAATAGCTCCATTTCAAACTCTGAACCCTCTTTACTTTTGCCAAGGGTATGAAAAGAGGGTAAGTATCAGGCAGGTGAAAGGCACCAACACAATGCATTCATTCTGGTAACCTGTCCTACTTTTACCACCAACCATTTTCAAAGGAGAAGTGTCTTGGAGAGAATTAAATCTTTAAGAACAAGCTGTATGTCATGTTAACCCAGTCCTTGACAAAGTGTACAGGTACACAATTATTATTTTTGGCAGGCAGTCTGTACCTGACAAGCCCTGTAACAATTTATTCCAGATCACTTTAAAAAGGACCTTCCCAGTTTCCCTTGGAGCGTGGAGCAGGGCTGGCTGCCAAGATGAGAAGGATGCCTGGCGCAGGGTTACCTGCTTTTACAATGTGCTCTGCAGCACAGAAACACAATGGGAAGGACCAGCCCCAATATCTGCTTCTTCAAAGTTCTGACCTTGTTTTAGAACCAGAGCAGATACTGACTACTGACTACTACACAGGATACTAAACTTCAAAATTTGAAAAGCATATATCTAGGCTTTATAGCCCCTATTTGCAGGGTATTGTCACAAAATGATAATTATATCTGATTTAAAAAATACACCTTCTGCCAAATACGCAGGAATTAAGTTGAAAATCCATGCTATACAGTACCTGAGAACCACCACTCAGTGCATTTTTATAATAACTGAATACCTAAATGTAACTCACACAAATCCCTGAAAACCTTCTGTTTTAAGGCAGTTATTGAGCTGTTAAGAGGATGAAAAGACAGAATTTTCTCAGACAGACAAACTAGTATCCTTTTCTGTCTATTCAGAGCAGGTTCAAATATAGAGCAAATAAATTATTCTGGGATTATTTAGTTACTCAGTTATCATTTCTGCTGTTTAGTTCATTGGTATCTACTAAGGCATATAAAATTAATGTTTCCCTACTACTAAGGCATACAAAATTCAAGCTTCTCTACTCCTGAGTTTCAGTAAAGATGATTTTCCAGCAGTCTTTTTATTTACCTGATGATCCTCTGAGCAGCATACTGATGAAGTGAGCGGAACTGTGCTGACATATTTGCCAAGGCTGCCAGACAGTTTGTATGAAGGTATTTGTCCTGTCAGAGAGAAAAGATAAAAAAACCAACACATCAAACTGTTGGATACACACTGACACCTCTTGCAGGAATCATTCAAAAGACTGATTAATAGATGTTGTTTTAAAAGCACAGGCAGAAATGCAAAGTGTATATACTTGGTGATGTCTGAACATGTTTCCTTGAAATACAAGGCTTATAAAAGAGTGATTCCATACAGATTTCAGAATGTATACATATATATATGTATAGACATGTTTGTATTTGTCTTTCAATGTTCATTTACAACTGCACCACAGCTGTAACATAAACACAAAGACATTTTCCTCCTCTTTACCTTCCTTTCCCTCCCTCTTGTAGTCTTAGTCTAAAATTTTCTATTTCATAACTCATCTCCCTATTGACTCTTTCACACCATTCCATATACTCCACAACTACAACCATACTATACTTCAGAGCACTGATCCTCATTTCAGCATCTCTGAAACCAGATAAGCATTTGACCAGATAAGCACTTATCTGATGTCCCTTTCAAAGTCAAGGGTTCTCACAGAATGAAATTTGTCCACATATCCAATTCAAGAGAGATTAATTTCCCTATCCAAGTCTAAAATATTCATTTACGTAACATAACAGATTCTAAATACAAGTATACGCCAAATATGTTCTCATTCCTTCCAGTTCTTTTTGTCATAAAAGTAAAATCCTGTATTTTTCCATTTCCATTCAGAAAAATATTTTTTAAAATATATTTAATATTTTGGCTACGGTTTAATGTAAAAAATTCTGTGTCTTTAGCTGTTGAAAATAATCAGAAGTGCATGATACTGCATTTGTGTTTGCAAAAAAGGTAAAAAAAAAAAAAAGCTTGAAAAATGCACAAAATCAATATAGGCTATAAGGCTGTGAAGTTAAAGCAGTTTTGCTTTGCCAGAGCTCAAAAAGGTCTTCTGGCCCAGTCCCTGACATACTTCCTAAAAAACCTAACAATAAATAGACCTGAAATTTCTTCCGGCTTTTAAGTCATTCAGAGAGGCAAAGAGCCTATAAGGAATAATTTGTTCTCATGAAACTAATGAACTCTTTCTTCTCAGCTGAGGATGAGCTTGATGCCTGAGTGAAGGTCTTCAGAGAACCATACTCAATGAACTGGAAGACAACACAGAAATTGTGCTACAAGTTCACAAACACTTAGTTAACACAGCTGATCTAATTTTTTCCCTCCTGCAAAAACCAATGCCAAAACCAGATGCCAACTGATTGCAACAGAATTAATAAAATTCCCCGTCCTGTTTGAAAGTGAATTCAAGCTGCTGAGGTTTGGAATTCTCAAGTGCTCCATGTAGCTCTTACCCTTGTCCGCGTCATGTTGTACTGGATGGTTCTTATCACAACCAATATCAGAAGACTCCCAAGTGAAATCTCTGTTAGGACACGCTCAGCATACCAAGTGATGTTTTTCAGTATCTGCAAAAGAAAAAAATAAAAAAACAAGGTTCTTCAGCACCTGCATCCGAATAAGAACTTAGGAAGCTGTCAGGAATCTCGCATTCCTAGAGACATGAAAATTAGTTTCCAGTCTCAAATGTGACTTAATTTTTGTACTCCAAAGCATAACTAAAGCAAAGTTAACAAAAAAAAAAAAAAAAGAAAAAAGCCGGACCTCTGCAGCATTATCACCTAGCAGATCTCATCAACTTTAAGTCATACGGAAACACACTAAGTGTAGAAGTATTTGGCACTTTGCTAATTTCTATGCCCTGTGCCACCACACTCATATATTCATTTTTATCTTACCCTTTACACTTCGTAAAGCCTCCATTTACATCCAAGACACCTGAATAATTCTGCCAGTGCTTTGCCATTTTCCCTCATGACTGGCTAGGCAAGAGGCAGAACACAGGAGCTCTGACTCTTGACTGATGGGCAAGAGCACACACACTGAAGGTTGGGGGCAGATCAGCAGTGTGGCTTCACACTGAAGCCTTTCCCATGAAAAGTATGAAGTTTCTTCCTCTAATACCTGGAGGAAGTCATCAGCTAGATTAAGAGCTTTGTATCTTTCACTGCCCTCCACTCTCAGGGTGGATGAAGTTAACCACCATTTCCAAATTTATTGCAGAAGGAGAATCAATCCACTCTTTCCTTGTATTCAGCCAATCTACATGGAGGAAACACATGTGCTGAACACCCTGCCTTGAAGCACTGATAAAAATGACTCAACAGGAACTGTCCTAAAATCATGGAAAAGATCCTCTATAAATTTAGGTTTATTCTCAGTCAAAACATAAATATGTTTAACAAGGACTATTGCACACAAAGCTATCACTCTGTGTAACTTTAGAAAGAGGAGACTGCAGGAGAGCTGGACAGGGACTGGAGAGACAGGACACAGGGAATGTCTCCCCACTGGCAGAGGGCAGGGATGGATGGGATATTGGGAACTGGGAATTGCTGGCTGGGAGGGTGGGCAGGCCCTGGCACAGGGTGCCCAGAGCAGCTCTGGCTGTCCCTGGATCCCTGGGAATGTCCAAGGACAGGTTGGACATTGGGGCTTGGAGCAGCCTGGGATAGTGGAAGGTGTCCCTGCTCATGGCAGGGGGTGGAACCCTGAGATGAACTTTAAGGTCTCTTCCAACCCAAACCATTCTGTGAGTCTGTACCTCTGGAAGCCGTTTCACAGTACAAGAGAGATTTGAAAAAGCATTCTCATTATGATTCATGTTAATTGGTAAACTGATAAAGTTTAAGATATAAAAATAATTTTTATTATATTTGAAAAGACAAAATAAAAATCCAGATCCCTGAAATAAATTTTAAAATAATCTTTTTAAAGCATCTCCATTATCACATGCTGCACAGTACCTGGCTCTTTGTTAGTACCTTCCTAACTCCCACAAGGAAGCTAAAATCAAGCCAGTGACTGTAACCTATAGATGGGAAAAACACTATCTCATAGCAAAGGCAACAAAACATCCCAGGTACAGGCTGAGGTATAGTGGCTGTTGATAAGCATCTTTTGCTAAAAGGATCAAAAAATCAGAATTGGGGAAGACGGAAAGACTTGAGAGGTACTTAAGGGGAGAACGGTCAAGGCTGAGGAACTAATAGGAAATATGAAATCACTACAAGAAAGGTTTCCACAAATAGCAGGCGATGAGTGGATGCGGAAACCAGTATAATTTCTGGTTATAAAACGTCACTAATACTATTTTAAGACAAAGTGATGATGGTATAAATGAAAACAAGTCATCCAAGGAGTTTTCAGTAAACAAGGACAACTAGTTGGGATGAACAACATAGATGATTAACAGGAAATGCCTGAAAGACAAAGCAAAATCCAGACATATTTTCACAAAAAAAGGCAACTGAAAATTTCAAAAGCTGTTAGTGTAAGTAATTACTGAATCACATGTACAAATTTCACTGCAAGAAGATACTCTGCAAAGTGGAGAACTTGATCATCCCAAGGCTGCTAAGCATAAACATATGGCAAGATATAGCAAGTTCATGGCTTACTTCACAAATGCAAAATGCTAAAGTAAGTGCAGACGTTCATCCTGGCTGCCTTAATTGTAATTTCTTAGTAACAGCTTATTTATGACTATGTGAATATACCTGTTCTCAAGAGAAGATTTTATATAAAGGAAGAAATTAACCACTTTGACAAACATCTCAAGTAAATATCTCAAGCTCAGCTCTGGAACCTTCCAGAAGAAAAAGATATTATTTGAAGAATATAGTATATGATCATTAAATAATGGTTACTCTCAGTAATACATAAATATAGCAGGGATAAGTTGTGGTTGCACATTTCATTTCCTGACTTTTAAACGCTTATTGAAAATATAACAGACTTTTCAAAAAACAAAATACAGCTATGAAAATGGGTAGTATAAAATACTACTTGTTTTGACATGACACACAGTGTAAATTGAAACCAATAGTACATAAAGGGATGTATTTCCTGATGATTATTGAAGAAATAATTTCACTCAATTTGCTCTGAAATGATACCCAAGAGTTTGGGTTTTTTTTTTTCCTGCTCTTAGACAAAATACACTTATCCTGGCCAAAAAGCCATCAACTGATTAAATTTCTAGTAAGTTACTTTTCGTAGTCTCTGATTTATAAGTGAAATAGCAAAGCAACTTCCTCCCACAAATAAAACCACCCCATGATTCCTCCCCCACTCTTTGGGGCTATTTTGTGGGGCACATCCCTGGACTTCACCAACCAACGTGGAAGTTCATTATTCACTCTATGCTGGAATTGTGAGCAGATTCCATCATGTGCTTTCTTCCACAGGGTGTGCCAATGGGACAAGAGAATGGGACTGGGACAAGTTAGGTAGCCTCAAGTAGTACCTTGAGCCCTCCAACATCTCCAGACACATCTTTCTCTCCCACCCATGGATCTCTGTTGTTTATAGAAACTATCACCCTTCCTGTTTTCTTTCCCTGTAGCTTTCTCCAACCTCCTCGCCCTCCCAGACCCCATTCCTTCTCAGCTCTTTCACCTGCTTCCACTCCCCCCACCCACAACTTATTATCACAGAACCACCAAATGGTTTGTGTTAGAGGGGACTTTAAAGCTCAACCCAACTTCCACTATCCCAGGCTGCTCCAAGCCCTATCTAACCTGGCCTTGGACACTTCCAGGGATCCAGGGGCAGCCACAGCTGCTCTGGGCACCCCATGCCAGGGTCTCCCCATCTTCAGAAGGAAGAATTTCTTCCCAGTATCCCATCTAACCCTGCCTTCTGTCAGGGTGAAGCCACTCTCCTTTTTCTACCCTGCCCATCCATCTCTCATCAAAAAGAAGCCTGACTTCACCTACCTCAGCTTTTTGTCACTCTGTTCCTATCCTGCCTCTTTACTCATTTCTCAGCATCCCAAAATCTTACCTACTTCTTGGTTAACTATTGTCCCTCTCCCCTACTTCACCATCCCATGTTCCATGTACAGCCAGTCCCAGCCTGTTACAAATTTCTCCCAACTCCTGTCACATCAGTGCTCCCATTCTTACACATTTTTCCCAACGTGTGGATGTGGCACTCGAGGACATGGGTCATAGGTAGCCTTGGCAGTGCTGGTGGAATGGTTGGACTCGCAGGGCTTTTCCAAGCCAAACAGTTCTGTGTGGCTTCAACCCCTGCCAAACAGCAGCAGAAACATCCCTGGGAGCACAGTCCCATCCCACGGGAGCTGGGAGCTGCACTTGCACAAGCTGTAGCTCGTCCCTGCCTATCTCATCTGATAACATGATCCTTGGGCAGGGGAGGATGCACACAGCCCAGATGGCTCTGCGAGCAGCAAAATGAGAATATTCAGTTTCCACAGACGTCAGGCCACCTCCGGCTATGTCTCTGCTACGCAGATGGAAACAGACTGCTCCCCATGCCCAGAGACTGGTAATTTGGTCACATTTAGTCATATTATCAGCAGCAGAGTCCTGGCACAAAGGCCACCTGCCAGATTTCAGATTCCTAATGCAAAACATGAACTTACATGAAGCTATTATGTAACACGTTGACAGCTGTAAGCATGGACAAAGACATGCTAATGCCCCGGTCTCACCCCAGAAAGCTTCAGTGGTTCTTCCTGAAACTCTGAAAACACCAGCCTGGGAAAAATGACAGCTACTGAGATAACTATTCCTTGAAATAGTACACTACTCTTAAATGAAATAGATAAATTCACAGTTATAAAGTTACATACCAGAACCCATTATCCCTCCTCCACAGTGAGGAAAGCAACCTGAGCTGATAGGCAGTGAAATGGCTATTCCAAAAACAATAGCAGCAACCAACACCATCCACTTTGGGTTTCAGCAGCATGAAAATATCTTAAATTTCAAAATCATCTACCCAGAACCAGTGCCCCTACTGACCAATCTCATTGGTTTGCAGTTAACATTAACAAGGGAGAAAAAAGAAGTTTAGTCCTGGGGTGGTCTTGCAAGAATAATTTTAAAATAAATTAAAATATTGTGACTGATTATTCTTTTGAATACGAGGTTCTTGGATAGTTCCAACTCAAGGAGCACAAACTGCAGATTCAAAGAGCAGGAGCTCAGTTCTACATATACCAAGCAGTGAGATTCTCAGTTTCCCTCAACCTTGCTCCTGAGATACTTTTTAACACACTAAAAATAAATACAGTTAAATTGTAATTTACAGTCTATCACCATTTACTACAGAATAAAGTGCTACAGTAGCAAAATAAGGTTACTGTACATAAAATAACCTATGATGTTATTTTGATGTCTGATGTAATTTTATTTAGAATTTCATAAATCACAGACAAAAGATCACCAGTGCTTGTCCCTCTGGGGAATTCTTACATTTACTTGTTTATTCTACTATTAGAATTATTGTTATTATTAGTGAAAGAAATTGAGTTCTGTGTGGTTACAGTGACCCAACTGAATTAAACCAATTGCAGGAACAGGACCTATGATTTTGATCATATTTTCCAGGCAGTTAAGACCACATTCATTTTAAATAAAAAAATGCTTCAGCATCCTACAGCAGTCAAAAAGAGTTTCTGTGGTTTCCTGAGCTACTTACCAGTTGGTATAATCACCAGATTTACAAAACTTTGCTTGCTAAAATTAATCCTAAAAATCAATAAATAAATGTGGGTTAAATGCCACAAAGGAAAATAGTCCATAAATGAACTGCACAGTCATGGTTCTTATAAGAACAGTACACAGGAGACACAGCAGAGAGAAAAACAGGTTGATCTAAAATACAGCACATCTATTTTTTTTTTTCACCTTTTACCCAAGTGATGGAGGCAAAAAATAATCCTGCTGTAACTGCTAAAATTTGGTATGTATTTGCATGCATGAGGTTTATAAAACTGATGCTAGGTGCTTACATTTTACAGAAAGGCCTACATAGATTTTCTGACTGCCATCATTTTGCAGACCTATAATACCCTCTTAGGCTTTAGGAAATGTGGAGTCAATATTTAAGAAAGTACAAGGCTAATTTCATGTTAATGCTAGAGTTTTTGAACAGTAACTTGTTCATTCATACCTGAAAACATCCAATTAATTAATTTAAAGACATGGGCAAGGGGAATGGATTTATAGGTATGACTTTGAAACTTTTTTCTCCTTACACTGATTTCCCTCCTTGGGATCTGTAGGAATGTGTAGGAGAAGGCCTGCAGGCTCATGCATTTCACAGCCACCTCTCATTATCCACCTAAGAACCAAATCCAGGAAAACTCTGGCCACACAGCACTATTAACAAATGGAACCAGGCACTACGGAGCAGGAAAACACAACCACAGAGGAAAAGAAAGAAGCAGTTAGTGAACAACTGATGTAAAATCAAAAATTCGTGAAGAAAATGGAAGGAGCAAAGGCATGACTGAAAAAAAGAACAACACAAGGTAAAAGGAACAAGGTGGGGTTTGTGTCTCTATTAAGATACAAGCAGTAAACCAATATCCACATTGCAAGGAAACACTACAACTCTGTTGGCAGGGTCAGCTAAAAGGCAGGATAAACTGGACAAGAAAACTTGATTTATGTTTTCATTCCACAGCAGGATCCTCATTAAGGAATTTTAGGGGAATCTTCCACTTTTACTCATCCAGTAAGGAATTTATTGAAAGACCATGTGTAAAGCCTCTAAAATGAATGAAGAGTGGTAGGGGAAGAGACTGAGGCAGGAATGACACCTTGTCTGCTGAATTCCAACTCTCAGCAAGCCCTTTTTATGAGAGGACAAATGACTCAGTGACATGAAGCCCAAAAATACACATCAGACTTGCACACCTCTGGTGTACATGTACAGGTTTAAGGCACACAAAGTTGAAGGCAGGAGAAAGCTTCAAGAAAACACTTCAGTCATCTGCAGGATTGCTATAGGTGCTCCTAAAAGCTGCCTCCAAAAAGATAGTCCCAGGAATTCGCACTTAAATAATCTCTTCCTGCTGTCTACACACAGAGCTGTACTAAACAATCTGAAATTTCTGAGAAAAAATATTGTAAGGTACCAAGAAAAAATGCCAGCTCCCTCCAAAATAGGCTGGAAATTCACCTGGGAGAGAATTCAGTTTAGGAACCTTGAAACTTGCTTTCAGCATTTTGCATTTCAATAATTCCAGAAAAGATAATAATTACACAAAGACAATAATTTCCCCAAAAGAGAATTTCTGTGTCCCAGTCAAAAAAAAAAAAAAATTAAATCAGTGCAAATGTCTCTTGCGGTATCATAGTTTTAGAAGCTGGGAAACTAGGACATAATTGTCCAAGGTATTCTCCTGCACAGATGGTCAAGATCCATCAAAGCTAGTAAAAATTTGGATGCTGTAATATGGACAGCATAAAATAGAAATTAATCTAACAGAGAGACAGAAAAAGAAGTGCCAAGTAAGGAAGTAACATTTAGTATGGAAAATACAACTCCAGCTAAAGGCTGCATCAAACTAGTTAAGCAAAGTTTTTCAAGAGAAATAAAAAAGGTTTCCTGTTTTTTTTCCCTCTCTTCTAGGCCCTAAACTTCATGGCAAACATTCAGCACCTTTGAAGCAGCCTGCCCAGCTATTACTAGGCTAATTTGTAAAAGGGAACACCAAAAAAGGCAGAAAAAGAGATATTTGCAGCAGTTTCTCTACAGGAGGGAGTGTGTTTGTTCATTTTACTTGGGAAAAGTTTTGAAATCAGTCTTCAGATTCCTTCTTCTTACAAAAAAAAGATGTATATGCCATCAGATTTGGATGAGATCATACAGCCTCTGTTGAGGGGGCAGATTTGCCTACATATCTTCGAAGTAAATATTTAGATTCTTTTTAGAGCTGAAGGATTATTTACCAAAACAGCAACTCACCACTTCGTGAATGGATCGGTTGAAGCCATCATCCTCTGTAAGAATCAGCAAAATGATAAGGGCCATGTAAACATGGTGTGAATTCCTTTCTTCAACGTGATACAAAATTTCAAGAATTGGCAGAACCTTTAGGGAAGGAAAAATTTATTAGTTTAGTCTTCAACTACCTCAGACACTACACAGAGGAGGCTCTAAAGGTCCCATGTATTGCCCTGCCCTTGACAATTCATACCAATTCCTCCCTCTTAAAACAACCACCCCTGAGCAGTGACATACAGTGTCCAAACACCTTCCATCTGCTTCATTTTGTCTCCAGAGAGAGTCTAAACAAGTGCTTTCTTGTGGTCAGAAACGGAACTTCCAATCCCTGATAAATGAGATTCCCAGCCATACCAGTTACCACAATCTTCAAATGCTTCAGTCCTCCTCTCTACACTATGGGGAAAAGAGAATTGTTAAACAAGATTTTCACCAGTCCTAGAAGGAAAACAGTAGTGTCTACCCTATCTGTGCTACCACAAGCCTGTTCTGAAAAGCCTTTCCTCATCAAACTTAGCCAAGCACATCAAAGCTGAGGTGAACAGAGGCATTTTGAGACATGAAAGAGAAATCCCATTTTGTTGTATGAAGATAATACCAGAAAAAAAACAGTTTGGGTTGGGTTATGACTAGAAGAGGCCTGTTTTTCCAATTTTAGATAATATGCAGCCAAAGAGAACTGACTGATCATTATGATTAGAGTTCAGCCCAAGGTCTTGCAACATTTCCACCAGGATGAACAGCTTAAGCCAAAGCCTTGCAATAATAATGAAAATGAGATTTCATTGCAACAGCAAGCATACCTGAGTACTAGTCTAAAGTTAATCCAGATGCAAATGTTGTCTCTCTACCAAATGAAAATTAGCTTTCTACTGGCTCAGTACAACGTGGCTTCCCTGGGCTGCAGAAATAGGCTGAAATCACAAAGAGCCCTGGAAAAAGGAACTAGAGAAAGTCCTCAGTTCCAAGAAGCTTCTAGACACCTAAAAACTTGCTGTTTTTCAGAACAGGCCAAATGCAGCTGGATGAATCATGTGAAGCCTATTCTGGTGAGCAGCCAGGACACCAAGTGCTTCACAAACCTCTGAAGCTACCAAAATGTTCTCTTAAAACCAATCATCCTCAAAACAGTTGGGACAGCCTAAACCAGTTTCTATTAGAATGAAATGAGATTGATCTAAATGCTGCAGATGACAAAACCTTTTGACACATGCTTTGGTCAGGTCAAGACAAGATGACAACAGAAGCAGAGGGAGAATATACTTACAGTAATATCTTAATTAGTATTAAATAAATATTGAATCAAAAATATTTTTCAAAATTACATGTTGCAAAAATCCTTCCCTTGCTATTTTAAAAGGACACCCCCAGGAACCTCTCTCCCCAGTGGAAACCAGAATACCATCTCTGAGTTTTCTGAATATCAGTCTTGAGTAAAGAGTAGGTTTTCCCTATAACTTCTCATTAGCATATAAACAAAAAAAATTGTCCTTTTCCTTGGATGGGGAGAAAGAGACAAACATCACTGCTTGAATCCACCATGCAAATTGTTTCCATCCTCAACACTTGCATGTAGCTACACACTGTAAAAGCTCTGCAATTTACAAGTAATTTATGAGTTATTATAATAAGCTGGATAGAGCTGGAAGCAACATAAAAGTAATGAAGAATCGCATTTACATCTAGACTTTTCAGGGAGAACAACAAAACCATTGCTGAAGGTAGCCATTGGAACAACTACTTAGTTTTCTAGACTTATCCCAGATGGAAGCACAGAAAGGTTTGGGTTGGAAGGGACCTTTAAAAATAATTGTGATTCAGTCTGGTTGTGTTAAACCATACAAACCACTCTGGCAAAACATACTCCTTCAGAATATCCCAAAATATCTTCTCCGTCTAAGCACATTAATACTAATTGTAACTGAAAAAGTCCATTCATGTTCTCAAGTGCTCCAAGTCCTACACGTGTTGCTACAAACTACATTTAAAAATACACGATATTGAGACATTGCAGCCATTCCCCTACAAGCCAAAATGTGAAAGTGCTGCTACTAAAGCTCCATACTTGCTCCTGAAGGGCAGTCTGGCACTCCAGATCATGGCAACCAGTCCTCCTGCCCCAAACAAACCTCTGTTGCTTCCAAAACCCCCACTCCTTTGGCCACTTTTCCCTTTCCACTCCTCTTTCAGGCTTTGTACTGTCTACACACCGGACAAAACTCAGGGAGGCAAATGGCAACTTAATTCTCTCTTACGTGCCATTTCCAGATGGAACCAGAATCAATTTGTACACTTTCTATAATCCTTCCCTCTTACAACTTTTTTTTTCCTTGGTAAATTGATTGCTGAGGTTCACACACACCTTTAGGACAAGTATTACCGTCCTCAGAACAAAATCTAGTTAATAAGCCACCACTTGTATAAAAAAGTTACAATATAAGATTTAATTAAGACTCTAATCATAAGAAAATGTAAAATTGGAAATACTCTGGGAGATGCCTTGGGAAGAGTCTTGGGTGGAACCTGGAGGAAATATTTTTTCAAAAGAGGAAGACTTCTAGGTAGTTAATTTGGAGAAGTCTGGGGCTGAAACTTGGGTTTTAGGTCTCTGGAAGAATTCAGAGAACCCTGGGAAATGCCTGGAAGGAGTCTCAAGTGAATCTTGGAAACAAGATCTGCTATTTAAAGAGCAAAAAAATCTCAGGTATCTTCTCTGAATGGCTGCTGCTTAGGATCTCAGATGTCTCAAGTAAAGGTGGAAACTGCAGGAGATGCCTGGGAGGAGCCTCAGGAGAATTCTGGAAGAGACAGGTTCCTCCAAAAGAGAAGAATCCTTTCAGCTAATATTTTAATTATATAAAAATTTATCTAGACTTTCAATCAAAATACATTTCTATGCTATATACACATACATTAAAACCTTTATACCTATCTTCTTACACAACGGTTTTATATCCAACCTTTTATTGAGAAGACAGCCACCACTTCTCTTGCATTGCTTACTGATCCTTTTCTCACAGTCATCACACTACCTCTACTGCACCACTACTAACACTCCTCCCCCAACAGCAGCTTTTAACCAGCAAGAAACAGCCACCATTAAAAAGTTACTTTTAACCCCAAAAACAAGTGGTAGGTAAAAACAGGCACTGAAAATTGCAGGTGTTATATCCAGTCCAAGGTTGGTTTTCCCAGTAAAGTTTAAAAATAGATTGTCTTTAGTGATCAACAAAATACAAGCAGCAATCTGCTTAAGACAAATTTATACTACAGGAAAAAATATTGCTGTACCATCAGTTGATATAAATACATCATCATGTATGTTATTTCATTCCAGTCATGTTGAGCAGCAACAAAATCTCAACTCAGCAGCCAAAGCAAACACATCAAATAGCTCATTTCTTACATGCAGAAATCCCACAGGTATATGTATTTGCAATACTAGTGCTAATTGCTCTTCCAAACAGAAGAAAGCTCAAGAGTCTCCCATCTACAGACCAGAACACTAGGCTTATCAAAAAATGTGCTAACTGCCCTCTATTTCACATGTCCCACCACTTTCTGTAAGCAGTTTGAAAAGCACAGCCAAATACTAGACGCAAACTTCTCTAACAGAAGATTCTCCAGCATCAGATATTTAATCCAGTTATTTTAAAAAAATGAAGTCATGAAGGACACACAAAGACTCTATTCATTTTGCCAAGCAGAATTATAATAAGAGAAAAAAAGGTTCTTTATTAACAATAAAACAGAGAGCCCAACAGAAGGTGAAAGTATTTAAGTCTAACTGGCAGAGGGAGATTCATACAAATGAAGAAGTGAATTGAGACAATATCTGTTATATCAGCTAAGAAAATCAAGCTGGTTTAATTCACAAGCTAAACTGAAGTTGTAAAAGAGCAGAGACACATTTCAAAAATCCTTATGAAATATTACAGAGCACCTTCTGATGATGTTTCCTGGGCACAGAAAGGCAGACAAATAAAAATAGGGGAAAACACAACATATGGGATGCACTGAATGCAGTGAAACAGGAGCAGCCTGCAAAACCCCCGAGAGTTTAGGATGAGCTCTGAGCTGCCTGTGGACCTATCTCTCATGCAGCACCTATATACCTTATACTCTGTTCACTTTGTGCCTCTGTACAAAGAGGCCACTGATGTACACTACATGCCTCCAAAAAGTGCTCCACTCTCATTCAAAGATCATTTTGACTCTGAATTAATGACCTTATTGATTTTCTCCCACATTTCTGGATGGTAGGAATCAACCTCCAGGCTTTAGTTCTTCCCATCCCTCTCTGCAAGTGGAAATTCCTGGTTTTTCAAGGATTCTCCTTTATGAAGGCACATACACATCCTGATGCTCCCCAAGCTCTTCTCTGACCAGCTAGAGTTAGCTTCCTGGGCCTCTCATAGCATTATTGTTAATTTTAAAGCAAAAAAACCCCAAAAGACAACTCCCATGTTTCTCAACACGGATCCGTTTTTCAATAGCCTGTAACTGTTTTATGAAGTCTGGAAGTACAACACCAGAACACTACACAGTGCATCAGCATCACTCTTGCCACACAGGGAAGGACAGCCAGCCAGCTCCAGTACTCAAGTCACTTTATCTCACTTTCAAGTCTATGGCTGAATTACCCTTTTTCACCACAGGACTGTAGTTAGGAGGTCACGATTTCTTTATACAGTAGCCCTCCCGATTATTTTTAAGCCTGGCTCAGCCTGTCTTACTGAGCAATTAAAACTGCTCTTCTCAGTTGGTTGCTGCTTATCCTTATCTACTGACCCAACAAAAACAAGAGGATTGGACAAAGATGTCAGTAAGTTGTCAGTAGAGAACACAAAGCAGCAGCATGAAGAGCAAAATAAGAGCAATTTCAAATGTTGGTACTGAAAAAAAAAAATCAAAATACCCACAAAAATTTTCAGTGATACTTTTCTGAATTTTTCCATCTTTTCCCATGAAGTGTTTAAAGTTGCTGGTAATTTCTGAGATTTTTCTGACTACTCTTTTTTAGGTGATAATATATGAACATATCCTACACTGCAGAGCATCTGAGTACCTGCATCTTGACTTGTTTTGACAGATGCACTGCACTGTGCTTCTGGAAGCTTTACAGTGCAGTAGACACCATAATTATAAAACAATGCACACACCTAATATTTAGCTTTCTAGAGCAACCTGGCATAGTGGAATGCATCCCTGCACATGCAAGGGGTAGCAACCAGAGGGGCTTTAAAGCCCCTTCCAACCCAAACCATTCTGAGATTCTATTCTATGATTCTAAAGATACAACAAATTGTTGTGGTTAGCAGCTGTTAACTTGTCTTATCACACACTAGCAGTCCCAAAAATTATACATGACCATTTGTTCACGGAATTCATGCAAAATGACTCAGCCCTTGCTGACATAATCTGCAGTGGACACAAGAGTTCAGTCTTGAATTAATTCAGCATCAAACATCTCACCCCAGTTTGCCAACAGTGGTGTCTATCAACTCCGATTTTAGCAATACATCTGCTAGAACTTGGACTGAAACCAAATTCACTCCATATCTGCCATCAAACAGGCAAGGGATCTAATTACCTGGCAAGATTTCAAATATTAAAATGGAAAGGGTCCTCTATTCTGTTACCAATTCCCCTAGACAGCCATTATCTTATTAAAGGAATGCTTTTTAATACGTAAGATTTGTTAAAGTGGTTTGTGACATTACTAAAGTGGGGAGCATAAGCTAATTTATTACATACAAAAACCATACCAGGTGTCTGTTATATTGGCCATTAACCACAATCCTATTTAAGTGGCTAAAAAGGCACTACAGTTGTATTTCTATAAAATCAGTGAGCTGCTCCTTGAGGAGTGTCAGTCTTCGGTCAACCCTGTAAGACATTTGGCATGATAGTCCAGTTACAGCTCATTTTGTTAACTATTACTCCTGAAAGCACAGAGTAAGCTTGTGCAACTTTTTGACATGAATATCTGAAAGAGATAAATAAAACAATGAATATAATGATATCTGCCTCCAGTTTCTCTACACCATGATCAGAAGTGGGGAGTTTTGACCTGGGTCATGACAGTGGCACAGAGAAAGAGGGAATCCAAGATGGTCTCGTAGCTTTACCAGTTCCACCCTTGACTGCAGTGACATGTTAGCACTACACTCCTGAGATGACGTAACAAAAATGAGTAAATGAGCTAAAACTGGTGATTGAGTAATCCAGAACCTGCTGCTTCCACTGCAGAACAGAGGCCACTGGCAGCTGGTGACACCCAAGACTGCAGGGCCAATCCCTTGTGATGACAATAAAGGAGGCAGAGCAAGACTCACCAGATTTTCTATGTCTGTCCGTGCCAACACGTAAGTCCGCACGTTGCTGTTCTGATGCAGAAGCATGTACAAGAGAAGAGTGGCTTGATCAGATTTCTGTTGCTCACATAAAGCTGTGTATAAACTGTTAAAGTTAATCTGGAAAGCATGTGGATTTGATGACGAAAAAGCAGTGTTATCTGAAATAAAGAAATAAAAGAAAATCTTTTAACAAATACATTTATCATTCAGTTATTTGTTAATTTTATAAAATCTCTGGGGGAAATATTTAATACACCACAGAAAGGAGGAAACAAAAATCACCTGTGACTCTTATCACCAACGGTCATAAACCATAATAGAGTCTCATAAAGTATCAGCTGTGCCAAAAAGCTAAGGTTGTCCTCCCATATGACTTCAGTACCTGCACAAAATATTCAACTTTTTTCATAAAACATTTTTGTCCCTCCATACGGCTTCCACTGCTAAGAAGGAATGTGATCCCAGGAGCTGCTGGAAGGGGGACAGCCACAAGGTCTTCTCTGGAACCAATATATCAACGATTAACTTCCAATTCCTGCATCTCAAACTTGCAGGTTTATTTCTCTGGCATTACGGTGGAGTATCTCCCATCCATCCCTTTCTTGACACAAAGGGTGGATGCGCATAGGTCAAGATTACTGTGGTATCTCAGTGAAACATAGGTGTCACGGCTTTAGAGGTGTGTGGTGGAGAGTTTGCTGAGTTAAGTGATGCAAAACATCACATCACATTGTCTGACGTCCCTCAAAGTAACAGCAGTTTGTTCCGAATCACAATATACTCGGTGCCAGGGCTGGAAGCAAAAATAAAACAGATTTCTGTTCACAGAACCTTTACCAGCTTCAATAAAAACATCCATCTGCACAGATCTCTAAGGTCTAGAAAATCCCTGTGGAAACAGAAAAGGCTAGTACTTACAGGGGGCTTTTGAAGAAGATGGAATGCTGAGAGAATTTTTACAAGGGCAAATATCCATAGGAAAAGGGGGAAGGGTTTTAAACTGAAAGAGAAGACATTTAGATGAGAGGTCAGGAAGAAAGTCTTCCCTGTGAGGGTGGCGAGGCCCTGGCACAGGGTGTCCAGAGCAGCTGTGGCTCCTCTGTTCCCAGCAGTGTCCAAGGTCAGGTTGGATGGGGCTTGGAACCCCACTATCCGGGATAGTGGAAGGTGTCCCTGACCATGGCAGGAAAGCTGAAAGTGGGTGATCTTGAAGGTCCTTTCCAATCAAACCACACTGTGGTTCTATGATTTTAAGCCCATATTCTTACTTGAAGTTTGCTAAGTAGCTTTCAGCACAGAAGAGCACGGCAGTCGTCACGTATTTTGAACAACACTTCCACCCCACTTTGGATGGAAAAAGTGCTTGGAATTGCTGCAGGAGCCCTGGCTGCCATTGGTTTTGTGGGGCCCAGCAGACAGTGTGCTGGGGAGCCACCACTCCTCTTGGCCAGGGCAAGGGGGGACAGCTCCAGTCATTGAGCAGGAAGCAGCAGGAGGCCCTGGAGCAAACAGGACTCCTGCCTGCAGGAATTGGGAACCACACAGAGACACAGCCCTGTGGTGATGGAGACCCTGCCTGTCCCAAAACCACACACCCACGGGTGCAGGAGAGACTCCAACCTGGCCTTCCTCAACTACTGACCATGACTATGGACCAGCTGGTTTAAAACCTCCCTGCCTTGGGCAGGAATTTCTCTTTAGGAGGGAAAACCTGGATGTACATGAAAATCAGAACAATTCAGTTCTTGGTGCCACAGGTAATTAGCAGAGAATCTCCCCTTGGCTTTGCAGCTTCACTTCTGTGGTTGTTTAAGCTGTGCCACTGGGATTTATAGCATTTCCCTATCAGTTTTATTAAAGGATATTAAAAAGTCCAGTAAAAGAAAAATCTAAACAGACTTAAAGAAACTTACCAGCAACACCAACATATCTTGTATTATTCTGCAGAGCATTAAACTGATCAGCAGAAAAATTAAATTATTCTAGACCTTGTACAAAGCAAACCTTATCCTGAATTTTTCTAGTTTTGTCCCAATTAAATTACAGGAATTATTTTAACAAAAATGCCAATTTTCCTTTTATAGTATATATTATGACAGCAACCAGCCTCTTTTTTTTTCACATTACTTTCCTCTTACAAACCCCTTAGAATGTTCACAGAAATCAAATTTAAGCTCAATTACGAGTATTGCTAGTGGGAACAAGTTTCTGGGAAACAATAAGTCATTCTATCAACATACACATGTAGAGAAAATACAGCTTTTCATGCTACATTTGACACAAAATAAGTTCTTTCAAAATTTTATAATGCTGTATTGTACAGCGCACTTAAAGGAATACACTACTGGCTACTCATGGCATGAAACAAAGCCAAAATGCAACATTAAAGGAAGCTTGCAGTTTAAAGACAGAACAAAACAAAAACTTTATCAACAATTTGATCTCAATCACCTGTAAATGGTATCCAATAAATCAAAGAAGCATGTTAGGACTCAGAATTCTTCTTATAAGAACAATCCTCCACCTTCACAACCCAATAAATTTTCCTAGGTAATGATGAATTAATTTAGAGCTCAACCTGGTTAAAACTTAATGGATAAAGGAACACAAGAACTCCCCAGAAGAAAGTGCATAACTCAGGATATTACTGTGGCTTCACAGGTTGTCACACATCTCCTGAGCTCTGTGCACAGTGCCAAACTGCACAAAGCCAATGAAAGGTAAAACCACATGGCTCAGACTCAGAGATCTAAGCATGGATAAAGTGCTCATGGAAAATGGTGGAGTCCCCATTCCTGCAGGGATTTAAAAGCCTTGTGGCTGTGGCACTTGGGGATATGGGTTAGTGGTGGCCTGGGCAGTGCTGGGGGAATGGTTGGACTTGGAGGGCTTTTCCCACCTGAATGATTCCATGATTCTGTCAAAGGTACAGGCTGCATACTGAACTATCTAGATGGCACGAGCTGTGTTAGGGCATTCCCACGTCCCAGACAAGACCCTCTGCAAGTCAGTGCCACATGGCACCTGCAGTTACCTGACACACAGACTGGAACCTGCCTTCTCAAAATCCAGACAAGCACCAAAACAACTCTGAAACCTCCCATACACACAAAACTCATGGAAGTGTTTATGTTAAACATTTTTTCCTTACATTTGAAATTTAAGATTACAGTCAGCAAACCCAGGTAGTAATTTAATTATTTACTTTCTCTCTAATGACCATGGCTCCAGGACAAAATGTGCTACAAATTTTTAGGGAGCTCCTGCATAGTCTTGGAAAACCCATCTACTTATAGGTTAGTCTTCCATATATTTTATGAAATTATAGAGTCACAGAATCATCAAGGTCAGCAGAAACCTTCAAGAACTTCTAGCACAGGAAGTAAACTGGACCAGGATTATGAAGCCTTCTAGTATTTCTCAGGTCAGGAGGATAAAGTATCCTCCCGCTGTCCCCACCATTAAGTTCAGCAGCTGAGGAACCCTACCTCAAAACTCCCAGACAAAAAAGTATCATTACTGCTCTTCCATGGGTGTGCTGGAAGTACAATAGATCATGGAAAGAGAACTGCTAAGCAATCACAGCACCTTAAAACTCCATTTCATCAGCTCAGGTTCAGAAGAAAGAACAGGCACAAACCTTGTGTGTTCTTGAAGGACATGATGGCTTGCCTGTAGGGGTTCGGGGTGTCTGGAGCGTCCGTCAGGTTGGCCAGGACCAGCAGCAGCAGCAGGCTCTGGCTGGCCAGAGGGGAGCACTGCTCCAGCTGAGCTGATGCTTTGCTGCCCACCCCGCCCAGTGTGAACACTGTCCACAGGCCAGCTGCAGAGAAAAAAAAAAAAAAAACAACAAACAACAGGTTGGGTGACATTTTAATAAACAAGGCTATTTTAGAGAATAGGTTTAGATTAGATATTGGAACAAAACCCATCCCTGTGAGGGTGGGCAGGCCCTGGCACAGGGTGCCCAGAGCAGCTGTGGCTGCCCCATCCCTGGAAGTGCCCAAGGCCAGGCTGGATAGGGATTGGATCAAGCTGGGACAGCAGAAGGTGTCCCTGCCATTGCAGGCGTTGGAAGTCGATGGTCTTTAAGGTCCTTTCAGCCAAACCATTCTCCGATTCCACAATTGTACATGGTGCGTGTACAGCTGCAGTAATAAGGCATAATGTATAAAGCCAATGTAATGTCCCCAAAGGCTGCTTGAAAGAATTTTCATTATCACACTGCTTAAACTCATGGGACTGTATTACAGCACACGAAAAAACTAAGAAAAGCACCAAAACTGAAACAGAGATGCTGCTGACTCAGCATTATTGGCATACAAAGTCAGAGGAAAGGATAAAACCTCTGTGTTCATCACAGCTGGGCCCTTGATACATTCATTCCAAGGGGATAAGAAGCAGGCCCTCCAAATCACAAAGTATTAGATTCATCCCCAAATGCCTGCCTAGCAGTTCATTTCTTTAATGTATCTTGAAATTTTATGGCAGAGACTAAGCATTTAATCAAATTATTCATTTATCAGGTCAAAGCTTTCAGTTATACAGGAAAAATATAGTAAATTCTACTTAACAAAAGGCAAATCTTATTTCCTCTTTTAATTAATGCCTAAATCAAAAATTTATTACAACCTCCTTAAGAAATTACAGCACCTTCTTAAAGAAAACAGAAAAATCAAGAAAGTTTAGTTTCAAGTCTTCTAGTTGCAAGACTCATGGTGTAAATCATAAAAACTTGTAAGCCATCTGAATGCAAAACATTAAAGTATAACCAATTAAAATAATTTCAAGTACTCTTAGCCCTACAAAATTTCAAGCCATCCAATGAGTATTTTTCTTCAAATGTTATTATACAGTCAGATTATGTAACAAACCAATGCTCCCTCATTAGGACAATTGCAGGGCAATTACTGCCATGTCATGGGCAAGGGGACTAATGCCACTCAGTGTTAAGCAGCTTGAGAGAGTTCTTGTAATAAAAAGTACTATAATAGCAGCCTTCTTAGCAAAAATTTCATGTTACACTAATAAACCTTTATCACCATGTTTTTCATCCACTGTTCTTATCAGAATGAATGATGCTGACCATGAAGTTTTTAAGCTCACATGAGTTAACCAGAGAGGTAACATGCAAAGAAACTATTTTAAAATCCCTGAAACAACTGTACATTTATTTATTTAACACATGTGAAATAAATTAAAATTTATCAAACTTCCATTGTTAAACTTTAGTGTAGTTCTTGTTTTCAATTTTCTATCACCCCATCCTTCTGTGGCTGCCATCTGCCATTCTGCCTTTCCTCAATAGTTAGGAAAAGAGGGATATGGCCAAAACAATAGTAATTAATGTGAATCCTCCACCAGGGAGAATGAGGTCACTATGTCCGAGTTAATCTGCACATTAATATGTGTCCCAGGTAACCTCCTGAAGTTCTCTTGTGTGTTGGGAAATCCTCCAGAAAACCAATCTCATGTAACAGGTTCATAACATTCCTTGCAGTTGCAATGGCAGTGTCGTATTGGTGCTAAGTGTTGGCTGATGCTTCCAACATACTTAAGTTAAACACATTTTAAAGGAAAATATTATTTCTGATCATAAAAATCAGATTAAAATGCTAAATAGGTAAAGAGTGTGGGAGGACAGAGAGATAGGAGGTTTCTAGCTGTATGTAGCAGCATGTTCAAAACATCTGAAATATTACTTTGTTAAACCTAATTTTATATTTATGCATATTTCAAAATTACAAGACTATATTTTACTTCTTTAACGCACAAAACAAAGTAACTCATGCTGCACTCTTTTAGAAGCATTCCTTACAATATTCTTTTCAGATCTGAATTAACAGACAACATAGAAGAATAGACACTGATACAGTCTGGACAAAATAGTATTTTAGATTCTGCTTCTTCAGAACATCACAGGCAAAAAAAAAAAAATAGAATGAAAGGAAGAAAATTCCACGTTTAAAAGGGAAGAAGGTCAGGTTGGACATGGCTTGGAGCAACCTGGGATAGCAGAAGATGTACCTGCCCATGGCAGGGGTCATTACATTACAGCTTTGAAATCCCTTCCAACCCAAATCATTCTAGGATTTCACAATTCCATGAAAACCCCTGATTAAGCCAACAGCATAGCCACAGATGGCTGAAACAGCACTAGTTCTGCCTGGCATCATTACAGGCATGAAGAGAAATTTGCCTAAATGCTTCAACATATAGATTGGATTTCTTTCACATTGAGGTTTCTTTAATTTTACTTCTGTCCTCTTGTCTTTATTTTATTATATAGCACAAGAGAAATACAAATTCCAGATGTTGTTGTAAAGCTTTCTACATCTCTGTGAGGTGGCAAAGATAAGCTAGGGTACTCAAAACTAAACCAATAAACTGTGAAAAAGAGGGAAGGGTAGATTACCTGAAATAGCATCATGAGGCAAACTGCTTCTGAAGATTTATAAAATCTTGAAAAGGCTCTACAGTAGCAAATACTCCCTTTCTGGTCCCAGTTATAAACCTGATGAAGCCAATAATCCACAACCCTAGCACAGTCTCTTTTACTTTGTTGTTTAACACCACACAGCCAATCATTCTCTCCTCTCTGGTGAAATGGGGAAGAGAGCTAAGAGAAAACGCAAAACTCGGGGCCTGAGATGAAGGCAATTCAATAGGAACAAAAAAGAAGGGAAAACGATGATGATGATGATAATGATGATAAAAATATACAGAGGAAGTGATGCTCACCACCTGCTGCAAACCCTGAAGCTGTGCTCACCCACTCCTGGTAAGACCTCCCCTTTTTATTGCACAGCATGACAGGATATGGGATATTCCTTCAACCATCTGGGTCAGCTGTCCTGGCTGTGTCCCCTCCTTGTGCTTTAAGAAACATTGAAGCTCATCCCATTCTAACCCATGCCATGGGCAGGGACACATGCCACTCTCCCAGGCTGCTCCAAGCCCCAATCCAACTTGGTCTGGAAGACTTTCAGGGATCCAGGGGCAGCCACAGCTTCTCTGGGAAACCTGTGCCAAGGCCTCACCACCCTTACAGCCAGGAATTTCTTCTGAAATTATGAGAAGGTGACAACTCCTTGATTCAGCATAAGTATGACTTAGCAACAACTAAAACATTAGGGTGATACCAACATCACCCAGCAGTGCAACTTTATCCAAGCTGAAAACAAGACAAACACTTAGGTATCTGGATCATTTATTTCATTTATACATTTTACTGTTTTCTGCAGAATATTTTCAATTGCATTTCTGTAATATTTGTCCATCGTTTCAAACTGTGTCCAGCTCTGAGCTCCCCAATGCAAGAAGGACATGGAGCTCCTGGAGCAGGTTCAAGGGAGAGTGACACATACACTGAAGGGCCTGGAGCAATCTCCCTGCCCAGGACAGGCTGAGGGAGCTGGGGCTGTTGAGGGCTCTGAGAGGGGCTCTCAGCCCTGGCTGTCCCTGGGTGCAGGGAGGTGCAGAGCAGTCCCAGGCTCTGCTCCAGGCATATCCCAGCAATGGCACCAGAGCCACGGGCAGGGGCTGAGCCAGCAATTCCCCCTGCACAGGAGACACAACTTCTGCCCTGGGCAACACAGGGGTGGAGTCTCCCTCACTGGGGATATTCCAGAGCCCTCAGGACACAATCCTGTGTGCCCTGTGCCCTAGGATGGCCCTGCTGGAGCAGGGAGGTGGTGTCAAATGTCCCACTGTGTGCCCTACCAGCCTGACCAGCTCTGGGATTCACTGATATAACTTTGTTTCTTGACTCAATCCCACATGGAACCACATTGCTAGAACATTTGTCACTTGAAGAACTGTAAAATTCTGCCAATTATTTCTGGGAAATACTTGAATACTTTAATAAGGAACTGACTGCTTTTACACTTAAAACATAATTAACAGACTCATTTTTGCCCTTCTCTTTCACCAACCTATCAGCCACAGATTTTTTTCCCCTGTACAACTCTATGTGAGGCAGAGCAAGAAAAGCAGGTCATAAGAGCAAAGTATGTTATTTTGCAACAGAGAAGCTGAGGTTTTCTGTGAGATGGCTAGAAACACCGCTTACAGCCATGAAAACAAACCTAGGACTTTAATCTACTTTGACACTCTGTGAAACAACACTTAATGGCAAAATGAAGTTATGACACAGACATCAAAACAGAACTTTTTTTTCACCTATTATTTGATGTAAACACAACTCTGCAGAAACCTCAGCCTAATGCCTGCTCTCTGTTACACAATGAGATACAAATAAGGTTCATGTTTGTACCTGCTTTGAAAAAAGTTTAAACACACTTATTTACAATTTCACAAGAATAAAAAGAATTTTACGAGTTTGACTTCGAAGACATTTTGAAACCAAGAGTGCAGAAAGTACTCTAAAAACTCATTACACTCATATAAAGCATTACAACTTACAGTCCACAACTTCTAACATTGTCTACCATTATTTTAAATTAGCAGATCAACCAACTGTGAGCTATAATTGATTTTTGAGCTCTCCTGGATTAGTTATTAAACTAGTTGTAATTCTTCTGCAAAACATATTATTCACCTTTCAACCTTCAGTGTCAAGGCTCAGAAGACAAACTCTCTGACTTCTCATGCTGGACAGAGCATTAAATTAATGCTGAGGAAATTGGAGTTACTTATTTCCAAGTTTCTTTCTAGGAAATCAGTATTGTTTTGGGTTTTTTTTTAATCTAATAGTAGCTCAAAAATTCAATTAAAATGATCACTGAACTTCAACCTTTCCTTTGAACATCTTTCATTGCATTTAAATATGGGCATTAAATTGCAATTAATACTGGCAAAGCCTTTTTGAGTATGGTCTTGTCTCTCCTCCCTGGAGCTTGGTAAGAGGCCAGAGCCTTCCCTCATTCCCCAGCACATGACCCAAATCATCTCAAACATCTTTAGCATCCTCCTAATGAGTTTTTTTGTTTTTTATTACTTTTGAAAGTATTTGCCGAGGGCACCAACTTGAGGCACTGCCCCAGGCTGCTTTTGAGACTGAACAGGACTAAATAAGAGTTTTAATAGACCTGAAGATCTTCAAAAGGTCTCCCCCTATCATTCTGACATATCCAAAACAACAATCCTGCTCCCTTGCTGCAAAAATGGAAAGAACACAAATAGATGAGGCTACAGAAGTTGGCAAAGCCAGTGTTAAATATCAGAAAAAAAACTCAACCACAATGAAAAAAGCATAAAACAGAACAGATATAACTTATGGTTACTAACACACCCAAGTCTTAGCTCCACATTCTGCTTTCTTATTTCCGAAACTTTTAGTATCCAGAAGATTGTCCAATGCTGCAACAGCATCTAAGACATTACTAAATAGAGATGAAGAAGAATTAAAGGAAAAGTGATTTTCATTGCATCTAATTGATACCATCATGTAGTTCCTCCACCAAAACCAGTAAATAACATATTATTAAAAAACATTACAATTACTGTTTACTTCTTATTACGCTCAAGCAGCAGCACTGGGAACTTGAGCGTTGTTTTTTTAATGCTTATTATGTGTGTCACATTTCTTAAGTCAATTCAATAGTTCTCACACTGTGGTCTGATGAACACTTTCTGGTGGCCCATGGAGAGCTGGCAGTTCACATTGTGCTGGCTCTTGTCCTTGTTTCCAGCTGCTACATTGTGTTAGAAGAAAGCTAAAAATACATAAATACTTTCCTACGATTACTTTTCCATGCAAGCAATTTCTCAAGTTGCCACAGGGATGTTATGTGATAATGAATGGGAGAGGAAAAAGAGGTCCATGAAATCATGAACGGGGATCAGTGAGGCAACTGCTGCATCAGGGGCATTTTATACCTTATAAAGCACATCTTCAACATCTCACATCTTTAGTTAAGGAACTTAAACTGCAAATTTTGAGGAATCCAGGGTACACTTGCTTTGATGACTATAAAAACAGTAGCTATGTTAATTTTAGGGAAGTCCCATTACAAATTTGTGAGGATTCATTACAGAAGGAAACTAGCAAAGCTGAACTACAGGAAATACAGATTCATTTTTACATGGTTTATGAATCTGCATGTTAAATATTGCACTCTCAAGCAGAATCAAACTCACCTGTAGCATAAACACACTGATGTTCACACAAACTACAACCTGTGACTGAAAAAGTCAATCAGGTGACTGTAGACTTTTTAAGATGGGAAATTATAAAAACTCAGAAGCACAAAAATGGCTGTCCTAAATACTACAATAACTTTTGTTTGCAGTCACTTTTAAATTGCTGCAACTTCTTCAACTGACACAAGTTTCCATAAATCATAGGTTTTTGCAACATTTCAGCTGGCATGGCAATACAAATGGCGAAAGTAACAATTTTTAATTCTCAGCATTATTTTTAAGGTCTTCATTGTCCAGCACTGGACTAAGAATATTAACCCAAACTAGCTTGAGACATAGGGGAGGTTCTACAAGCAGCTATAAATGAATAGTTTCTGGATGTCACACAGATCAAAAACAGATTTGTATTTTAAATACTGGTAGGCTAGCTGCTCTCTAAGTCAACAGCAGGCTGCAGCAAGAATTCATGCGTGGGAGACACTAAATTTAAAAGCATTTTGAAACTACAGCTATGTATCAGTCCATCTTGACTCTATTTCTTGTCTGGAACACAGGAATGGCACATGATGTGATCAGAGTAAACGTGTGATCACTTGGAACTGAATAATCAGGCTTAAAGTCCCATCAAACTATCACTTACTCCTTAGTGCAAGGTCAAAGTCACACAATTCACACAGATGACTGCCATGGCTTTATTTCAGGTGCTGTGTTATATTTCAGCTGCTTTACTACTATATTTTAAGCTTTTAATTCCTAAATACTACAGGAAAGTGACTAAAATGCTATAGAAAGATTAAGTGCATGTTTCAGATTACTTCTTTAAACGTTAAAAAGAATTATAGGAGTGATTTAAAAACCAAGTTGTTTTCTTCTCAACAAATCACTGCAACAGAACAACTGCTCTATATTTCATAGATTTCAACTGGCTCATTGAAATACATGACTGAGTATGACTTAATTGTTCAAGGGTTTTCACACCTAATAACACTATTGTAAAGGAGACCAGTACTTCATCCTCCCTGCCAAGAACAGCAGAAGGTAGTTGTTTCTGTGGAGCCAAGCTCTGCAACACCAGCTCCCTGCCTGCCCCACTCCTGGTCACAGCCTCTCCAGGAATAGCCCAGATCATGTCTCTGTGTACCCACACATTCCAAATACATCCCAGGCACCTTTTTGATGTCACCACTACTCCCAGTGCTGCAGCAGGACAGGAAAGCTGCAGGGAATGGCTGGGGTGGAGGAGCCACTGGGAAAAAGACAGCCCAGGAAATCTCCCCATAAACCCTCCAAAGCCAGAGAGACACTGATGGGTCTGAGGTGTCCAGGGCTGTGATGTCATTAACACATTCTGGAAGCAGTTTTTCAGGAAATGAATCATGGAAGCAAGTGAAATGCAAAGATGTATTTGGCAACTATGTCCATCCCCCATCCATGAACACTGATCCCTCCAGTACAGCTCGTTATTCTATCCAGTCTAATTTTAAGGGACTAGTAATGGAGCTTGAACCACATCCTCTGGGAAGCGTGTTCCATAATCTAATAAACCTCAATGTTAAGATTTTTTTCCTAATATTCAGCTAAACATTACTTTGCTCAGCTTCATCTACTTATTCCTTTAAGTGGTTCTATGTAATACCATAAAACATTTCTGCCCCAGTTCAGTGTTTACAGCCCTTAAATAAAAGGCACAGTCAGGTCTCCTTTGTTGCCTAGCCAAATTACATACACACATTTTTCTTTCCTTTCTTTTAAAGTCTTTTCCAGTTTGCTTCCTGCAATTAATCCCAGCTCCAATACTTTGCATGACCTTTCAAATGTCATGGAACTGAAAAAGATTGCAAACACTAAATTGCATAGATTGATAAATAAGCATATCCCTCATTTCACTGTAAAAATAGTGTTTATTTCATTTTAAACCATTCATCTTCCTTTTTATCACTAGATCTCAGGAGATCTATACTGTGAAATCTGAAATTATCCGAGCTTTCCTCAGGGCAACCCATCTATTGCATTATTACTCTTTTTCTTGTTTTCAACTTTAAAATAAGGAGACAAACGTCTTCTCCCAAGACCATGAGGCTCAGCTGCAAACTTGCATCCTCATTAAATCTTTTCACACCACAGAGGAATCAGAAATTCCATACCAAATAACAAAAAAAGTATTTAATCTGAAAAACTACAAAAACATTAAAAAAAAAGTAAATATCTGTAAACTCAGTGAAATCATATTACCTGTATCTATTATCAACAGTTGGATTTGATGATCTTCAAGGTCTTTCCCAAACTTGACGATTCCATGAGTCTATGATAAATTTAGTATTTACAGATGGGGTCTACCTCTTACTTGCCCAGAGATGCTGAAGCATGGAACAGCTTTGTTAGCTGGAAATCCCTGATGACATTTTTATTATATGTAATTGGAGTATGAGTAGTAGACATGCCCAGAGACAGACACCTTGAAGAATTAAGTAAAGCAAACTACGTAACATACTTCTGAATCAAAAGACCAAATAAAGCTGGGAATAACTCTAACAAACCATTAATTCAGTTCTAGAAATACATTAAAAGTACCTATAGGAAGGGAACATCTTAAGCAAGGAATCTTCACATTTTTATCAGCCCAACTCCTGGCCTGTTGCTGGCAATATCTATTTCAATTCCTTTGGACACAAGTGATACAATTGCTGAGATGGAACAATATTCCTGCTGCACATTTGAAGACTGTCCAGTATAACTGAAGCTGCAAATGTGACCACAATATCATGAAAAAATAAATAAAGGTTTTATGGTATTATACAAGAGCACAATACCACAGTATTATGACTACTCGGAACACAGGAAACTAAGTGCAAGCTTGAAGAGAGTCAGAGAGAGGAAAACAAATGAGAAATGTGGGAAAAACTGCAAATCCACCCAGTGTTGGATTTAATTTTAGAGAACTGTCTGACTCAATCATCTATCCACCTTGGAACAGCAGACCTCACGCCAACAACAAGTTCACATAGAGACATTAAAAAGGAGTTGTTGGATGGTGGGGTTTGGGGGCTTGTTTTGGTTTGGGTTATTTTGGCGGGACTTTGGGAAAAGAAGGTTAGCACTCGGAGGGGTTTTGTTCAGGCTTTTATTTTAAAATTATTATTTATTTAATTATATGTGTTTTTATTAGAAAACTCTGGCTTTTGCCTAGGGCATCATCCCCATATTTTATCATTTTTGTCAGAATGCAAGGGAACAGAGTGAATGTGTATAATTCAACCAACTGTAGAACTTCCAGTAACATCTTCTGTGGACTTTATCAGGCAATATATGAGGCAGAAACAAACACAGAAACATGTTACAAAATAATAATCTTGGCAGTATTATTTTAAAATAGTGCTAATCAGGGTATCAATATTAACTAATGCATTTGATGCAGGACCCTCAGGAGAATTTCATCCTCACACATAACAGGGAAGGGGGAAGGAGAAATCCAGACAACCAATGAAAGAACTGACCTGTAAAGTTGTTAGACAGGTCAAGGCATCCAAGAAATTACTTTTCCAGAGCAGTTAGATTTTTATATCAGTTAGTGAGTTTAGCACACTGCTCCTGTTGGCTTGTTGTGACTGCAGGCACTCAATTCAACTGTTTCTTGAGGGGCAAGAGGAACAAGGAATAGCTAGCACAGCAGTCAGCACAGATCTGCTGCTTCCCTCCTAGACCTAAGTTTCACTCCTCTAAACTTGTGAAGCACCTCACCACTGGTACCTGCAGCAATTCCAGCCAGCTTCTCCATCAGCCTTCAGGAGAGCATTCAAAAGCAATTAAATAAAACTCCTAATATAAGCACAGCTGTAAAACTTGGAGTTACACAGCTCAGGAATGCTCTGGCTGCCACCCTTATTCCTGAGAAGATCTGCTCACATTCCTTGAAGCCTGCCACCTCTCCCCAGCACAACTGGCATGTTATTTTTTAACCCAGCA
This sequence comes from Cinclus cinclus, assembly GCF_963662255.1. Taxonomy (NCBI): domain Eukaryota; kingdom Metazoa; phylum Chordata; class Aves; order Passeriformes; family Cinclidae; genus Cinclus; species Cinclus cinclus. The sequence goes on from NC_085084.1 coordinate 84,040,335, forward strand.
TGTCCCTGTTTTTCATTTAAGAGGTAGTATTTTGTTTGTGTGAGGTAACTTCTTCCTCTCGTGCCACTACCTGCCACTCCAAGGACAAGGAAAACTCTAAGTGTTAATTCTCTTGCTTGAAACCTGGTCCACCAGCAACTGCATGGATAAGGGAAAAGTCCCCCCTGGATCCTGGAACAGACTCATGGATCTCACGAGGGGTGCTGCATCCTGAGCCTCACTGGCACGACACTCTGTGGAACACACTTCATGAAAACTCAACGTTCAGACAATTTTGCTGCCAGTTTTTCAACAAGTTTCTGCTCAATGTATGCAAACGGCAAGTTTTGGGACCTTATAACTTGGCCAGATTTAGTAAACTTTAAGAGGGATTGTAAATGGCACATCTCTATCTACAGCTTCACTCCCCTAAGCCCCGCTTCCCAAATCTCAAGAGCCTGTTCCAAGGCATGAAGGCTCTAAAACTCCTCAATAAAACAGATGTAAGAATTCAGCATTGGTTAAGTAACATTTTTCCCTAACCTCATTCTCAGAAACAGAATAACTGTTTTCAATTAAAGCAGTGCCAAAAAAATAATAAAAAAAAAAAAATCTTAAAAAAAGAGCCTAAGGAAGATACTCAGCATGAAAAGTTTCATCACAAACAACTGAAGTCTGAAAAAAAAAAATTATGAGCAATTGAAATTGGATTTCACTACAGAAAGTGCTCTATAAGCTTATCTTGAGGCATCAATACCAGCTCCAGGCATATGAACGTTATTAAAGTGGCAGTTTTAATGATGAAGCGTTGAGGAAAGCAGCAGTGCTGAGGAATGAAGTCCTACCCCCACAACAAGCGTGCCACAGGCAAAGCTTTTCATTATCTTGACTAGCAGAAAATGCCTCCTCAGCTGAAAGAACCCGGTGTCCCTGCTCCCTCTCCGAGCGGGGCGTGAGCTCCTGCCAAGGCTGACGAGCTGTTTTATGTCAGCACCTGCCCTTTGGCTCCGCTCTCGGCACTGACTTCAACTCCAGCAGCATCAGACAGGAACACGTTTCTGTCACCAGACACCAGGGCTGGAGCCACACCAACAAAACAGGGCTGACACTCACAGAGTACTGTTTGACACCCTCTTATGGATCCAACATCGACTGAATTCCCTCTCTTTTGGGTCGATAGCCAACGTGGAGGGGATGGTGAAGGGAAAGGCTCTGGTGTGTCAAATTTACTGTCCGTGTAAACACTATGATGGGAGAAAAAGGCTGACTAAGTATTACTGACTCTGCCTGCATATTTTTTCCCAGCAAAATCCAATAGTTAACGTTGAAATTATACAGAAACATGTGCTAACGCTCATCAACTTTACTATTAAAGACAAAAATTACATATATAGTATTGAAATTTGTTCCAAATAGTGATTTGCCAATTTATGGAATGAATTACATAAAGATTTGCATTTATATGAAAAAATATATTTAGAGGAACTTTATTTTCTTCTCTTGCACACATGTTAGTTCTGTAATATTTCATCTTCAGTACCCAAAAATGTTTTTACCACACGGCAAGGGATTCCTCTGGGCTCTTCCTGTTCCTAAACACTTTGCAATAGTGCCAAGCCATAAAGGGAAAATAAGTTTGCTCTCTGGGAGCACACTTAGGAAATAGTGAGGACAAGTCATGCCTGCCTCTGCCATCACCTACAACAGGGCTGTGTCCATACCTGAGAAAGAGGAGTTAATGTAACTTTTTAATACAAGGTACAAAGCCATTCTTACTCTGTATGAGATCAAATTACGAGTTAAAAAATCAAATTTGAGAAGCACAATTGCACTTCAGGCTGACACCTGGTATCACGACCTCCAGATTTGCATGTAGATCTCACTTGTGTGGAAGCTACTTGGCAATCCCAGGCAAGCCCTATGATGCAGACAACCTTTGCAGGCCTCCATCATCAGCAGCTGCCTCCTGTGCAGAGGACATCCTTTTTAGGCTACCAGGTTTTGAGTAGATAATTTGAATATTGTAGTATTTTTCATAAAAAAACATTTCTGCTACCCCAAACATTCAGAGAATCACACAATGATTTGGGTGGACAGGGACCTTCAAGATCATCACATCCCAAACCCCTGCCTGCCATGTGCAGGGACACCTCCCACTATCCCAGGATGCTCCCAGCCCCAGTGTCCAGCCTGTCCTTGGACACTGTCAGGGATCCAGGGACAGCCATAGCTGCTCTGGGCACCTTGTGCCAGGGCCTGCCCACCCTCCCAGCCAGCAATTCCCAATTCCCAATATCCCATCCATCCCTGCCCTCTGCCAGTGGAAGCCATTGCCCGTGTCCTGTCCCTGCATGCCTTGTCCCCAGTCCCTGTCCAGCTCTCCTGGAGCCCCTTCAGGCCCTGCCAGGGGCTCTGAGCTCTCCCTGGAGCCTTCTCTCCTCCAGAATGAAACTCACTCCACATTCCCACAACAATTAATCAGTAAACTTTATGGAAAATCAAAAATGCCACCAATTGTTTGGCACAAGCTGACAGTTGGGCCTTGTGAGCAGGTCTTCTGCAAAACAATTACAATTAGCAAGATAAGACAATGAGAGTCAGCTATGTGCTGTATTTACATCTTATAAAGTCACCTGAAATTGTTTGGCAAGTTGGAATCCTACACACATTATCACATGCAAACAGCATGTTTTATTAACCTTGAAGCAAGGCCCAGCAGTTAAAACATGAGGATAAAGATCAGGACAGTGGAATTTTATTCCCAGCTGCAATGTCAACTGATTTTGTAATTCTAGCCAAGCTTCAAGCATGTTATTTCCTCTTTTCCCCCTATCTATAAAAATGAGAAATTTCTACTTAATAAGGGCCTTTACATCCTGATGCCCTTGGCCTGAATGTGCGTTGTTCCTGAGCTGATGTCCCAATTTCCGAAGAGATCTCTGACCCACTGAAGAGAGTCAGAGCAGATTATATACACACTGGGACTGATTACACCCTCATTGTGTATTTACATACAACTAGCTAATGATAGAGATATACAGAACATATCCAATTATACAGATACAATTATATAGATATATGAAAAGACAGATCTCCGCTTGACAGATCCTCTCAGAATGACAATTGCTGAGAGAAGCAGTTCAATAAATAAAAACTACTGAGGCTGAAATTAGAAGCCAGCAGTGAATTAAATGAATAAACCTGATGCCAAACTTGAAATTATCCAAGCCAAAACAGTTTTTTTCTGAGGAACATTTTTTATATTTTGTATTATCTGAATTTCTACATATACATTTTCTTTAATGTGTTTACACATGTCATATCTGCATATACTGTATGTACATCTTATAAAACCACCTGACATTGTTTAAGTGGGAATCTTACAAATTATCACACACAAATAGTATGACTCCTAACTAAACATTACATTGATATTATATATTCTAGATTTATGAAACAATTTATTCTTCTATGCAATTTATAAATTTAATTTTTATATCTCTAGGTATTTTGATACCTAAATGGCATATTTTTGTATAAATACACTAAATATATATAGATACAGTACACTGGGTCATATATATTTCTATTATTGAATGTATGTTCATATTTTTCTGTATAGTCTGTATTTTATTTGTATTTTATAGTTTTTCCATTATATACACATACATCCACACACAGAAACTAGTGAGTACCAAGTAACTGCCAAATGCTGTGGTGTCTACAACATCTCTCATTCTTCACAGAATTAACTGGATCCAGATTTACCTTCCGACTGAGAGTAAATTCTGCTGAAACCTCCCATATATCTACTTTCTGGTTTTTTTTGCAGACAAGAAAAAAATCCTTGTTCTAAGGTCATGATGTGGCTGCATCTCTGGAATTGTCCAAGACCAGGCTAGATGGAGCTCTGAGCCACCTGGTCTAGTGGAAGATGTCCCCGCACATGGCAGGAGAGTGGAACCAAATGATTTTTAAGGTCTCTTCCAACCCAAGCCTTTACAGGATTCAACAATTCTATGATCTGATTTTTTTTTCTAAAAACAAAAATCCCCACCAGTTTCCAACACAGATTGGTTCACAATTCATAACTCAAGTTCTTTAAAACATTCAGAGAATTCTTTCCATTTCCAAGTTTCTAATTAAAATAGAATTTATTTTCCTAGTTAGCAATTTCAGGATAGCACTTACCCTAAAGATTAAGAAATAGGTAAGAAAACAGGTTTAGCTTATGAATTCCTTGGTAGCAACAAGACAACTGAAAATCACCATGTGAGGGCTTAGATGAAATGTCTCTGTTAGAGACCCTGAACAGAGAAAAATCCACCATGGCTCAACTGCAGAGAAAGGAGACTACTAAATGTAAAACTATTAAATCTTTTCCAAACCAGGGGGAAAAAAAGGTATATAAGCTTTGGCAAGTTCAATGCTAAGCCAGACTGAGTTGAGCCAAAAGTAATTTGGGAACAGCCTGCTAAAGGTATAAAAATCAACAGTAAAAGCTTTTCCAAACAATCTGACAGCTCCTCAAAGAGGCCAACAAGCCATGGAGGCCTTTAGGGAGCACCCTGGGAAGGTCAGGATCTGGCAAACGAACTACTCTGGGTGCATTTCCCGGCACTTTCTGCACACTCCATCAACAGATATGATGCATGACCAGTGAAAGCAGCAACTGCTGCAGTGTCCTCCCTTGGCAGCAGGTCCCCTCCAGCAGCTCAACGCTCTGCAGAAGCACACAAGGTGAGGGGCTAATGTGTATGTCCCAAACACCAACAGCTGGATGACTGTGGAGCCAACCAAGAACCAAGATTAGTTGCTGGGAACAACAGCCAAGGGTGGTTGGTTGACAAGAACATGCACGAGAAAGACCAGATTGTGGCTGCAGAAGGGGCCATATGGAGGAAGTGTAGCACTCTTCCAGGACAAACCCCCTTCCCTTTCCCCTTCCCCTTCCCTTTAATCCACCCCCCTCTTTCTCTTCCCTTTCACTCTACTCCTTCATCCAAAATCCACCACCATGTGCTTATACTAGAAGAACAGTGACTGACACACCAATTTCCATGCCAACAGTGTAATTCATTAGGAAAGCTTCCTAAACTTTTATGGACCCTCTGATTTTTGTCATTCCTTCTGACCCCAAACATCTGGTTTCTTCCTTCCCTTAAAGCACCAGACATCACAGGAGGCTGCCTTTGGAGTAACAGCCTTCACATGAAGGATCAGGTTAAGATTCAGGGGGAAATTCCGAATTTTTAAAGAAAATGTGGCGTTTTTATATCTTCCCACAAGACTCAATACCCACATCAAGCCATGAAAATTTCACGTCTACAAATCCTCACCACAGATACAACTACAGGTAAGCAAACTTCTCTTGCTCAAATGTAAGTAATTTTAAAAAGCATTAGCAGCTACAGAAACACCTGACTTCACATTAAGGAATATTCAAATGTATTTACAGCAATAAATGGTTCAGTTCTAACTCAGACATCTAAAAAAAGCATGAATTTGAGTAAACATGCCTTACACATTCAAGCAGAGTCTATGGACTTTGTTAACTAGTTATTAATTATCATTTGAAACAAGCCCAAAAGAAAAAACAAAACAAGATACTGCTTAATTAATATACTTTTAAGCAAACCCCCAAAGCAAGTATCTATTTGTTTGAGGAAATCATGAATTAAAAAACTCCAAAACACATTCAGAACAAATTGGAAAAAGAAAATGTGCAATAAATATATCAGCCATTCCATTCCAAGCTTTTATTTCCTCCCACACGCCTCACACAGACATAAGAGTTTAATGGTAAGACACCCCCCACACACACATGATGGCAATTGATGGATCATGGACCACTTTTAATTCTAGCTAAAAGAATTTGGCATTCTATCAGATTATAAATCCCTTCCTACGCTTGTGGAAGGACACAATGACGGCTCCACTATGGACACCACACTCCATGAAGAATTCTGTCTAGCACAATATATACATTTTAATTTATATAGTCATTACTTGTTTTCAAAGCATGCCTCCTAAGGCAGAAAAAGTGACAAGACAAAGGGATTGATTTGTACGTAAGGTGAAATGATTATTTAGTACTTATTTTCCATCTTTAGTAATTGCATTGTGCTTGTTTCAAGTATGTGCCAAACCACAGTGAAAATCTAATTTAAAATTAATTAACTGGAGAACTCTACATATATGCCGAAGCTAACTTCTACAAAGCTTCCATCCTTTAAAAACTGACTTCTGCAACTTGCAAATATGCCAGTTCTTGACATACCAATAGGATGCTGGAATGACTTAAAAAATTACTCCAAATATTTAAGCATGACATGAGTTTCAGCAGACTGGTGGTGGCTGTGGTGGGAAGAGAGAGTGCAAAACACAGAAGGGAAAAAAAGATGCTATTAAAAAGACAGGAAGAGAAACACTGTAAGAGTGATTGAGAACACATTATTTTCCAATACACAAACTGCAAAAGCTCATAAGGTTATTTTTTCTTCTTCCAGTGAAAATACTAAGAAGCCAAATGGCAAAGATAAACGTTTTCTATTTAGCAAGGACAAAAATTCCCCAAAGTAGCTACGTATTATATGACAAATCATTATCCTGACTAGACAAGCTACATAGGATATGTTTAAAACATTTTAGTTGACAACTCTGGAAACTAATTATTAAAATTTTATTCTTTATACATTGTTCAAAGCAAGTTTACCTTCAGTTCTAAAAAACTTTTGTAAGTCAAGAGAGTGTACCAAGAGAACAGGAAAACTGAGGAGGAAGAGACAAGAGTAACAGTTTTACTACTTATTTTTGTGGTATCACTTGATGCACTGATACAGTAAACTTCCACAGACCCATGAGACCCCATATTAAATGTAATGTATTTTCTATTCATAAAGCAGCACCAGCATAAATGGCAAACACACCCAGACCAGCCACACACAATAGCTTTCCCTGCATTTGTTCATTTTAATGCTGCAATTAAATCACTCGGCTCTACCAAGTGCTGTCACCAGGACTTTGTTTTGTGACTGCTACAGCAGTTTAGAACTGTTTGTTTGGGAAAGAGTACAACTTTTGCAAAGCTCCAGCATGTTTTCAAACTCAGGATAGGGAAGGCAAATATATCTCTGAAAAGGAAAAAATTATATAAATCTTCATTAATAAGCAATTTGAACCAATACAGCAATTATAACAAAAAAAATTAAAATGCACTGACAGCAGCCACAGCATGTTAAAAGGTTGTAGAAAAATTAAACAGAACATTGGGCAAGAATAGGAACATGGCTAATGAGCACATTTTCCATCTAGGCTAAGACTATTTCAGGACAACTCTCTTAATTGCAAAAATGTAAAACGCTGCACTTCCAATTGCATAAAGCCTTTACATAACAAGCAGTTCTCTAACCTAGATGATATGTGATTCCTGTCCAAAAACAACAGTGACAACAATCAGAGGCTCTATAGCTTCTGTCCATCTCCCAGGCTGCTTGCACCAAGAAACAACAAACACCACCTTGAGAATGATGCTGTGCAGCAAATCCCAAATCTACCTTTTAACAGAAAAGACAGCACACAAAATGCCCAAACTGAGAAACATGAGAGGAAGTGAAGGAGGGCAAAAAAAATCCTGAAACCAGCAAAGATTTCTCCATAGCAAAGCCAGATTATCTTTAATCATGTTGGCAAACTCCACTCAGTGATCACAAAACTACTGCTGAGACAGGGTGAAACAGCAGACTGCCACTAGAACTTGTGTGCAGATCTTACATTTGATTTTGGGAGCAGATGCTCCAGATGCTGTTTGACAGAAACCTTGGAAGACCTGTGCTGCTTCTGGAAATGCCAATGGAAGAACAGCTTGCCACCTCTCACTTCTTGGTCACAAGACAATTTAAAGAGGTTGACTAGCAGTCAGCTCTAAACCTTTCTCATCACAGTCATCTGATTCATTTCATAAAATGTTTGGCAACAGAAAAGTTCATGGAGAATCACAAGTATGGTCAGGCTTAGTAGCAATGAAATCCCCTATTTAGTCAAGAAAGGGAATGTGTCTTCTTGTTATGGTCCTAGACTTGCCATTGTTTTTTAAGGATTCTGCTTCATCAGGTGGGCTGTATAACTTAAAACTACTCCAGATTTTACAGATCATCAAATCACTATGGTCGAAAAGATCTCTAAGGTCAAGTCTGACCATAAACTTGTTGTTGTTCATTTTTCTTGAGACTAAATGACTGGATCATTTAAGAAACTTATAATAAAGTTCTTTTCCTTTATGGAGATACAGATAGAATCACAGAATGGTTTGAGCTGGAAAGGACCTTCAGGATCAGCCATTTCTACCCCTGCCATGGGCAGGGACACCTGCCACTAGACCAGACTGCTCCAAGCTCTTTCCAACCTGGTTTTGGACACTTCTAGAGGGGGCCAGCCACATACTAACCCTCAGAGTGGCTCACCATGAAGATCAGCCGTTCTGTTTTTCTTCCCAGAAAGTTAACAGCTTTTGAGGACAGAACTTATTTCCAATACCCATAATTTCCACCAAATTAGATTCCTCAGTGAAGACGGAACTTTGTGGTAAGTCTGGTCTAGTGTCTGAAAAGCTCTGAAGTCAGCCACACATGTTTTGGCAAAATGCTGTGTCCATGTCTTGCTCTCCATATTCTGATGTGGAAAAGCAGCACCCAGTTCAGCAGAACAAGGAGTGGCTTTGTTCCATTCCCAGTGCCCAAAGGGTCTCTTGGGCCAACCAGCCTACACAACTTCACAACCATGTACTATTATCAAGAATTCCAGAATCGCTGTTCAAGACACTTGAAATTTCAATTCATCTGACTTTGAGACTACAGGCCAATCAAATTTTTATTTTTACTTTTTTCCTCCAGGACACTGCAGGTGAAAAGACTTGCAGGGAGCTGTTCCACTTCTACTGATCAGCTGTTTGGAATGGATGATTGGGAACAAGCCCTCCTGGTAGAATTTAGTATATATTCCATACTAGGACATAAGGCTTCTGAGAAAATCTTCCAGATGAAGACAATACATGTTTTTTTAGCAGTGTACTTACACATTTACAACTACTTTTTCTCCAAGGAGAGCCCTTCCAACCCAAAGAAATCTTTATTCCATTACACAGTACAGGTGGTGTTTCTGGTTATATACATGCCATTATACAAGTAATTTTTTGACTAATCACTAAGTCTCAGGCATTCAAGCTGCTGTGCAAGACCATAAACAATTTACAAATACATCCTAGCAAGAACCCTTTATGCAATTTATTGTTAAACTCATTAATTTTTTAAAATCAACAATTACTACTTTATTTTCCAGACATGTTTTTATAGCAGTTGTTCTTTTATAATTTCAGATCTTCTAAAATTTAAGTTTTCCGTATAGGTAATTTATCATTAATATCATCATATCTGGCTTGCACTGGCACTACAGAAATCCAATCCAGTGTAGTTCCAAACACTGTATTTCAAAAATAATTCAGTTCTCTGTTGAATAAAACTGTTTTCTTCTAACTACTTTTGTTCCTCTTGCCACACTTTTCTGTGAAGCATCACTTAACACAAAAGACCCAAGTGTTTATTGCTGACCACAGAAATCAAAATTCTTCCTAATGTTATTTAAATAACTAGATATAAAGAAATTCTAAAAGTAATCTTAAAGTTTTAGCTAATTCATCTGAAAGAAGTCCTGTATTCCTTCAGGACTGGAAGTGGCTGGGGACATTTTATTTCAACACTTCCACCAGACATCAATGTGCCCTGTGTGTGCTGTACCACATGACATAACCTGGTTTGCATCTGGAATGTTGCACTATCTTTTTCCTTCAAACGGTTAATTATTTTAACTATGCACTTTTTCTAACTGTGGTCATCTGATTGTTTTCAACATAAACTATGTAAAAACCCAACACAGTTCACACAGTACTCTAGGAAAAATAAAATGCTCCTCTGCTTCCAGGCATCACTATCACTACGAATTCAGAGCATGATCAAGAAGTGTCCCTTCTTTCCTTCAAGAACTTTGTACCACTGCTAAAATTAACAGGCTGAAAGTTTAGGGTCTCATCTCAAGATTTCCTCTGAAGCTACTGGGATTTTGCACAAGCACACAACGTCTCTGTGCATAACCAGACCCCAGAACCACACACTGCAAAGCTACAAATGCACATCCTTTTCACATAGAGGAACATGAACACTTTTATACCACACAAATCTGCCATCATCATCTACAAAATAATTCTTTACTTAGGAAGGAATTCTGGCCTGTGAAGGTGCTGAGGCCCTGGCACAGGGTGCCCAGAGCAGCTGTGGCTGTCCCTGGATCCCTGGCAGTGTCCAAGACCAGGCTGGACGGAGCTCGGAGCAACCTGGGATAGTGGAAGGTGTCCCTGCCCATGGCAGGGGGTGGCACTTTGAGGTCCCTTCCAACAGAAACTACTCTGTGATTTTATGATTTATGGCAGTGCTGGGGGTTTGCTCTCTTTCCAAAGAATGGTACAGATGCTGATCTGTTTACACAAAACCTTCAGAAGTATTCAGAGAGTAATGTAAGACCAGCTTATGCACTTAGAAAACATTACTCCTTAGACATGTAGCCTCTAGTAAAATTTGTGCTTAAGAGCTCTGCCAATCCATAAGAAATGTTTGCAAGCCTGATAACTGCAATACAGGATCTTCCTTGAGAACACAGAGAAAAAGAACAATGAAGATAGTTCTCAACAAATTATTTACTTCTCTCTTATTCTACTGGCTAACCTACTCCCCACTTTTTTTTAATCTCACTACACAAAGCAATGTATTCAGGCAGATATTACATGGCTGGTACAGTAAGAACTAGTTGTGAAAGAGTATTTTTTGCCTCCAAAGTCTTAGTTCGTTTAAGACCTAATTCAGATCTGCTGAAAACTAGTTTATTCTAAAGGCTAAAATGAATCTATAAATCCACCCTTCCCCAAAGGTTCAAACCTAGCTGTATGACAGACATCACAGAATGGTTTGGGTTGGAAGGGGCCTTTAAGACCAGCTCATGCCACCCTCCTGACATGTTTTGTGTGAATTAAGACTAACAGGAAAGTAAAAACTCTCAGTTCAGGCTGGGAATACAGGTCTATGTATTTATCAGCTACAGAGTCTCGTACTACTGAACAAAAATCCAAAATATTAGCTGGAATGCTAAGAAATTCAGTCTTTTAACAATTACAAGGAATTATTCCAGAGTCAGACTCATTCTGAAATTTTTCATTTAGACAGAAAATATTATCCTGTTCCTGACCACAATTCTCTTATGAAACCTAGTTTTCAATTTATTACCTACCCAATTCAGCACAAGAGTGACAAGGTCTCAACTCTGTCATTATTAATATCCACAAAAGGAATACAGGGTTTGGATTCCAGCCAAGGAAAATCTGTTCATTGTACTGCTGCATTTCTACCAGCAACAGTGTACCTCAAACCTAACAAAATGCTCAAAAATTAAGGGGGAAAGAGAGAAGTGCTTGGCACAAATACTGGAAGAAACACTATCTAGAGATCTAGAAAGGCCAAATATAAAAGCATTTGCTTAACATGCTAAATAAAAATAATGTGTGAGAGCATATAAGACCAACTTGCTTTACACTTGGCATAAGCAAGCCCCTAATGACAGTCTGACAAAGGAAGTTTTTTACCATTAACTCTTGGATATACATTCACATCAGGAATGAGTTTAAATCACAAAAGCCATTTACATACAAGCAACAGCCTGAATGTCAGCCAGACAAACAGTACCTGGTTTAGGGATGTCAGTCACCCTCCTACCTACAGCTACTCTACCTCCCCAGCTCTACACCATTCCCATTCTTTGTCTTACAGGACAGAAACAGATGATGTAAAGGACCAGGAGACAATATGGAACATTCAGGCAATAAGAGATTTGCTACTGCTCCTGCCTCTCCAGCCTCTGATCTATCTAGTCCTTCCTTTAACTTCACACAGCACTTAAGTTTACAGTGCTTAGCTTTATTAAACTCCAAAATTTGATGAAAGATAAAATTAATAAAGCTGCATTCCAGCTGTGGTGCTGGTAACATTTCTTCCCTCCTGCACCAGCCCTTCACCCAGTCAGCCTGCACAAAAGCAATATGTCACTTCAGTCTGAGCCACATCCCCTCACCTGTGACAATCACCATCACCCAGAAATCAACTGACAGAGCTTGACAGCAGCACAGCTCTGTCCTTCATGTATATTCAAAATCCAAATAAAAATATAATTACTTAGGAGTAAGCAAAAATTCACACTTTCCTGTAAGGATACTATTTGAATTTCCATGTAATGTAGAAATTTATTTTTCAATAATGGAAATCCATTCTTTTCAACCAGGATGTCTATTCCTAGGTGCCACATTCTTTTCTTGTTAATAGTATTTTTCTTTCCCCAAAGTGAGTCACTCTGGAAAATGCCATTCGCTTAAAAGAGAAAAATTGACAAACAACCCCAACTGTCACAAAAATGAATGTTCATGCTCAGAGCTACAACTACCACATACCAAAAACTTAAACCTCAATCACGAAAGTACCAAATTACTCAACAATAGTAACTGGCCCCAGGACAAGGAAATAAAACTTAAGTCTGCAACTGTGAAAATAGTTTTTACTAATACACTGCTAAGCACATGATCTGTTTGGCTTTGCTCTGCTTTGGCTGGGAAGTCTTTCGCAGAAAGACGGAAAAAGTTTTTGATGGCTTATTCAAAAGGAAAAATAGCCATTTATCAGGTTATGTAAAAATCTCATACTTGCATTGGAAACTACAGTTTGGCAGAACACATTCAATTACCACTGGGTCTTCTAGAACATTAGGCAAAAAATAACGATGGTTTAATCGCATTAAAGGTTTGTCTTTGTTGGTTTAAGAAAAAGATTTTAGTCAAAGGCCTCATTAAATCTTAGATCATTCTGTGCAGAGCTTAGCTCCTCCATGGGTCCACAAAAACAAGGAAGTATGACTATAATCCACAGAAATAAAAGAAAGATGGAAAGACTTCCAAATTTTTTATGCTTAAGAGTAGAAGAACATTTTTCCCTCTTGAACAAAATATATTCATTAGAAACTATAGCTGTCAAAATGAAATTATTTGTGAAATCAAGCCTCAAAATCAAAACTTCGTCCATATAGGTAATACTGCAAGTTTGTGCTGTTAAGAACAGTCAACAAGGCTCAAGGGAAAACATACTCTGAGCCACATCCACATGGTGTGTACCTCCAGTGAGGTTATAGTACCTCAAAATTACAAAATAAATTATAGCCAAGATTTTCACAGTATCTCCTCCTATCGCAGAATAGTTCGGGTTGGAAAAGACCTTAAAGCTCCTCTCATTTCAACCCCCTGATATAAACACAGACACCTTCCACTAGAGCAGGCTGCTCAAACCCCTTTCTAGCCTGGCCTTGAACACTTCCAGGGATGGGACTTCTCTTTTCCTTCAAAATATCTTTTGTGTCACATTCTGCAAATTCAATGTATTCTTTGCATGCCGATCACAAAAAACAAACAAACAAAAAAACAAGCAAACAACTGAATTTAAAACAAGGTTGCTCAGGAAAACAAAAGCACAGTTTTATTATCTGAGTCAAAGAGCAAAGCTTCTGTACAGATCTGCAAGACTGCAATTTTGAACTGCAAATGTACACAGAAATGCCCACAAATATTTTCACTACAGATTAAAGAGAGTCAAGTATTCATCTGATTCTGAGTTTTGGTGCTGTTCAAAGATTTGCTTTCACAACACACTTTTGTTTCCCCTCCTTTCCCTCAGAGATCCAGCAAAACCTACCACAGTCATCTCCTAAAAGCATGGTACTCCTTTGCACTGTGCACACTCAAAAGCCAGAATGACAATTTCTATTTGCATTAATGACTTGTTTACAGAGGTAGTTAACTGCCCATCTCCTTCTGGACACCTGCTTAGCACTGTCAAGAGAGGTACCACTTTCTGCAGGGAACATTCTTGTCTTGTAAGTATTATTACTAAATGAGAGGTCATCCACAGGCTCCTTAAATAAACTACTCTTTATATTTAGGTACTGTAGTTGAGTAGACTGTCATCACAAATTAAGGCTTCTCCCTTGACAAAAATACCGAAAGGCAAATAAAACTGTTTCAGAACCTGAACTAATTTGATCATGACACAGAACTTCCACATCTAAAATGTGCCACTCCTATCACGAGTCCCTTCCATGCTGAACATATTTCATATCATATGAAAAAACTTCTCCTTCACCTTGTACATATCAGAAAGACTACCAGACTTGAGGAGTTATTTTGTGAATCAGTTGAAAACAGATTTCCTTGCAGATGCACTATCATCATTTCTTTCGGAGAAGGAGAAGGAGAAGGAGAAGGAGAAGGAGAAGGAGAAGGAGAAGGAGAAGGAGAAGGAGAAGGAGAAGGAGAAGGAGAAGGAGAAGGAGAAGGAGAAGGAGAAGGAGAAGGAGAAGGAGAAGGAGAAGGAGAAGGAGAAGGAGAAGGAGAAGGAGAAGGAGAAGGAGAAGGAGAAGGAGAAGGAGAAGGAGAAGGAGAAGGAGGAAGAGGAAGAGGAAGAGAAGGAAGCTAAAGGTGAAAGGGAATAGGGAACTAAACAGAAAGCACACAGACACACTTCCCTCTACCCTTGTTTTAGCTATAATGTATCAGTAATAAAATTAATACAAAATCTTAAAGAAAAATGCAAAATAATATAACAACTTCATGGAACTGATGCTTCAGTAGCCCAACAGAGAAAACAGAAGAACCAGAAAATGGACCTAGCTAATCAATATTTCCAGTCAGGCAGTGCACAGCATTGCCTTTTCATTCCTTTAGTCTTTACACACACGACCAATCAATAAAACCACAAAATTTAACTATTAAAAGGAGTTTCACACGCCAGGCAATGTAACTCCCCTGCTCTGCTGAACATGGACAATGGTTAAAATGAGTGATCTGATGTCTGAATACTCCCACTCCAAAACATGGCACAGACATCTGGCAGGACAATGAAGGGGAAACCATTAATGTGTTATTCAGTAACATGTAATTTATTAACAAATGCAGCTTCGGATGGATTTAATCCATGAGCAGACCTGAAAAACAGTTTTTAAGAAAGAACAATAGAAAGCCAAAGAATTTGTTGTGCTATATCAATGTTCCTCATCCTGACTTGAAATGCAGCTCAGTTTCTCCTGTTCATTCAGTTTCCTATCTATCCAGGGCACCTGTCAATTATCAGACATCAAGTTTTGCATAATATGGCATCAGTGCATCTGGAACTGAACAGATCATAGTTTTTCCTGACCTCTCCAATCATTTTCATGAGAAATTGAGCAGCTCAACACCACAGTCTGAGCAGTTTAGTGCAGGCATTTTCAAAATTATCAAGAACAAATCCCTTATGGAGTTGTAATCTGTAGGTGTTATTTCAATATCCCATATTAGTACAAAAAACCCCCAACCTTTTGAGTCATAAACACTACAAAGTCAGCCATCAAAAAGTTCCAGATCATAAAACCCTAGAATGGTTTGGAACCTTAAAGATAATCGAGTACAAACCTGCCGTGTGCAGGGACACCTTCCACTATCCCAGGATGCTCCAAGGCCCAATGTCCAGCCTGTCCTTGGACACTGCCAGGGATCCAGGGACAGCCCCAGCTGCTCTGGGCAC
Organism: Cinclus cinclus; assembly: GCF_963662255.1. Lineage (NCBI taxonomy): Eukaryota > Metazoa > Chordata > Aves > Passeriformes > Cinclidae > Cinclus > Cinclus cinclus. The sequence continues at coordinate 84,056,009 of NC_085084.1, forward strand.
CCTGTGCCAGGGCCTGCCCACCCTCCCAGCCAGCAATTCCCAATTCCCAATATCCCATCCATCCCTGCCCTCTGCCAGTGGAAGCCATTGCCCGTGTCCTGTCCCTGCATGCCTTGTCCCCAGTCCCTGTCCAGCTCTCCTGGAGCCCCTTCAGGCCCTGCCAGGGGCTCTGAGCTCTCCCTGGAGCCTTCTCTTGTGCAGCTGAGCACCCCCAGCTCTGCCAGGCTGGCTCCAGAGCAGAGGGGCTCCAGCCCTGGAGCATCTCCGTGCCCTCCTCTGGACTGGCTCCAGCAGCTCCACGTCCTTGTGCTGTTGGAGCCCAGGGCTGGAGGCAGCTCTGCAGGTGGGCTCTCACCTGAGCACAGTATCTGTTAACACTGTACAAGAAGCACAGCAGCCTACAGGAAGAAGGTGCTGAATCTCTAACTCACAGATTTTGTACTGTTTCTTAGGCAGCATGGATGGTCACGCATATTTGTCATTTGAAATGTGCTCAAAAATAAACTGAAAAAATATTTTTTAAAGCCTTTTCACATTTATTACTAAAATACAGATTAGGTAAGAAATTAATACTCTTGTTGACACTGGATTATGAGGTGAAGAGTTATGGATTTCATACGATCCACTGGCTGAAATTTATAGGACTTTAAGCAAAAGTCAAATATAACTGGTTTTGTTGCCCAAATTCGGTTTTTTACATAGCTGATTATCATCATTCTCTAATTATAAATATTGTCTATCTCAATTTCAATTTACATAATTCTCTAGAGCAAATAAGAATTTGGAAAGCAAGAAATACCTCCTTTTCAGCCATATAAAATTCCTTTTTTTCTATCCCTAATTCTTCCCAAAATACCAACTTTTAAATCTTTGTTACAATACATCAGCTTGCTTCTTGGTTTCTTTTAACAAGCAATTTCCCCTAAAGAATTAAAGAAAAATCAGTTTTGAGCCAATAGGTTTTCTCTTCTCTTTTATAACGGGTTATTTGAAGCTGCTCAGGTTTTGGAATATCAGAATAAATGTCAGGGAGATAAATCACCAACACACCTCGTGAAACTTGCTGCTCCACTCTCAGTAAACAAGCTGAAGCATATGGTTACAATTAGGGTTTGTATGACCACAGAAATCAGAAGCTCTAGTCATGAACCACAGCCTCGCTGTGCTGTGCACTGATGGTCCCTGCTCCAAACAGCTGACAGGCTACAGAGAGCTACAGCACAGCTCCCAGCAAAACACAAAACACTGGGCAGTGTCAGCAAGACATCACAGAAAAGAAGCATTACAGACTTTAAAAACATATAAGCCTCCACAATCTTAAGTATGAAAAATTTTGTCTCTCATAAGGGTGGAGTGGTAGCAGTCAAGGGTCCCCAGGAGCACCAGCCTCTCCAAAAAACAAAAAAAAAAGGAAAAAGGTACAGTTTCACAGAATCTCAGAAATGGGTAGGGGTGGAAGGGACCACAGTGGATCATCTGGTCTCAGCTCCCTACTGCAGCAGGGTCATTCCAGAGCAATGGCACAGAACTGTGTCTAGACGGGTCTGGAATATCCTCAGCAAGGGAGACTCCAGACCCTATCTGGTCTGTTTCAGTGCTCAGTCACTGCCCAGAGAAGTTCTTCCTCACATCCATGTAGATCTTCCTGGGCATCACTTCCTCTGGTGCCATTGATGAGTCTCACAAAACAGAGCCTGATCCATGCTCTGACACCTCCCTGCAGATACTGATGAGTGTCTTCAAAGTAAATGGAAGATTTCTAAGAATTATCAAGACAAGGAAAGGACAATATAAACTGATCTTCTGGGAAAGAATGCTTTGCTGTCACTACCATCAGTGTATGTGCAAAGAGCAGAGCTCACAGAGCAAAGCCCATGCTACCTGTGCAGTTATTTCTGATTACCAGTGGTTTACTATCAAAATAATGTTGGTGAAGCTAATAGGACTGACCAAGAATTTCATGGAATCTTAGGATGGCTTGAGTTGAAATGGGACCTTAAAAGCCATCTCATTCCAAATCCCTGCCATGGGCAGGGACACCTTCCACTATTCCAGGCTGCTCCAAGTCCTGCCCAGCCTGGCCTTGGACACTGCCACAGATCCAGGGGCAGCCACAGCTGCTGCAGGAAATCCGTGACAAGCATTCCTTCCCAACATCCCATCCATCCCTACCCTCTGGCAGTAGAAGCCATTCCCTGTGTCCTGTCCCTGCATACCTTGTCCCTCTCCAGCTCTCCTGGAGCCCCTTCAGGCCCTGGGAAGGGCTCTGAGTTCTCCCTGGAACCTTCTGTTCTTCAGAGGAACACCCCCAGCTACAGAGCAGAGAGGCTCCAGCCTCTCTGGAGCATCATTATTTCTAATTATTTCTAAACCAGAAGAATTGTTCCAGTTTAAGATATTTGTCATTCAAAGTCCCAAGAGCTTGGCTGAGCTGGGGCCAAAAGACACCAAAGTGCTATTGCTGTATAATCATTCCATACACTCACATCATTCAAATACACAAAGATAAATTAGATTTCAAGAAACAGAACATACATGACACAGTGTATGTCAAAGGAAGTGTCTAAGTGATAGATAGTGAACATGTCTCTGGCCTGCAGAGATTCCTACCAGACACAATGTATTTCCATACTAACGTGATTAAGGCAGAAGGTGAGCTTTTGTCATAAAAGCATGGAAAGTCTCAAAGGCAACACTGAGGCATTGCTCAGGCTGCAGCAACTCGAATTCAAACCAGCTTCTGTGGTTCTTTCAGCACCCAAGCACAGATTTTGAGCAGGATGAAGCCACTCTGGCACCAGTTTGCTGTGCAGCTCTTGCAGACTGCCCCTGCCACAGCTACACAACCAGGAACACTCAGCTATTTGTTCTCAGAGTACATGTGCTTGAACTGCAGCCACACACTTTGCTCTGTGTCAGGCACATCGTCAGGGGAGCTAAGTGAAAGATTAAAGATCTGGAAACTACCTCAATCTTCCCATTCAGACAGGGGGAAATGTCATAGTTACAGTGTCAAGAGGATGACACTTACAGACTGTAAGCAAGAAGGAACACAAACAGACAGAACTAGTAAAGAAAGCACAAATGTACATTTCCATTGTGGTGGGCATGAACAGGCAATTAAGCATTGACTAAGCACCAGACACAGACACCAGATCTGTGACACATCACAAAAGGGATCTGGAAGGTAGAAGCAAGCAGGGTGAAGCATTTGTTAGCAGAAGTAAAGGTTAGTGAAATCATGGGAAATAACAGACACATTGTTGGTACCTTTTTGTGTATCTCTACTTTTATATATGTTAATGTAGTTATTACAAATCAGGCTACATAAAATTGAGAGGAAAATAAAATTAACATAAAATACTAAATACTATTAAATAGTTTTCTTGTAAAGCTAAAAATTATCATGCAAATGCTTCTATTAACCTTAAAGTAGCACAGGAAAAAAAAGAAAAAAGGGAATAAGCTATACTGTATATAAATCAAAGATGTACAACAGAAGTCTGATACCTTCAGGTATGTTAACACTGAACTATAATGCAGAATAAAGCATATACTTGCCTGATATAAAGTCATTAATGACAGGAATTTTCTCTAGTTCCAACCAAAGAATATAGACATGAGAAAACAAGCCATCACTGACTACTACACACTAAATTCTGCAATTTCTATTAATGCTACAAAAGTACATTTGTGTGGCAGATTAGTTATGATGATGACTTAGGTGATTAAGGAAGCTGAATCCAGTTACTGACTGCTCTAGTTCCTTACAGATACAGCATTGTACCCCTCACATCTATAAACACCCTAACAGCACAAATCAAGTCAATTAGCTCCCACTGTTGCTGTAACTCCTTTCTTCTGCCAGATGCATTAGTGTCTGGAGTTATTTTTAATAGAAAAGTATAAAATGGATCAACTATTTCAAGGGAAACCGTTTAAATTTACCTATTTTTCAACAGTTTTGAGTAGCACTATCACTCCCCTGTCTTAGCACATCATCTGCTTGGCAGTTCTTCACTCTAACAAGGATTTTATTCTGCAAGCAATAAAATGACTAATTAAAAAAAATTGCTGGTCTACAAAAAGTTGTCTCAACTCAGTTGACTGTAGACGAAGAATCGGCAAATGTTAATAAATCTCAACAAAAAAGCAGAGGGAACTTCAAGCCAACAAAAAAACTCAGGTTTGAGGGTAAGTTGGTTCAATGTGCTTTATGAACCAAGAATAATTAATTTCTGGTTTCCAATAAATGAGTTTCTAATATCTGAACTCTACTGTCATGCATATTTATGTCATTTATGCTTCACAACACTGCCCCAGATCTAGCAGCACTTTACAATTACTTTGCACACCTACTGAAAGACCACAAAGACAAAGTAAAGTTGACTCAGTAGAGAAAAATCTCCTTTCCGAAGTTACAAAAATAAATACCATTATTTTTCCCCCTCCTTCAAAAACCACCATTGTTTCTTTAATTATCGGAGCATAACAGAATTGGCAGGACAATCCAATCCAGGTATTTTATATCCAGGATGGAAAAAGGTCCTTGCACAGAGGTAACTTGGATCCAGTCAGAGGCTAAATCCAGAAGTAATTGGTGTGAGGATGTTGGTTGTGTGGTTTCAGAGTTAAGAAAGCTCATGAGAGGAAGATAAACAGGCTCTGAAGGATGAGATGCAGGAGAAGGTTAACTGTGGGAAAGGGTAAAATTCTGCTCATATTGTGTATAATTATCACTCCTGCTGAATCACAAGGAAGGAAAAGGAGGGTGGACCTAAAACACGGTGCTTGTTAAGAGTTTGTTGATCTCCTGCTGCAGTGCAAGTGACTACAAAATAGTAATAACATTAAACAGGATCATTAACTGTGGTGTCAATTAAAAAAATTAACTAGTACAATAATTATTTTAGGCCTCAAAATTTCATACAGAAAATATTTTCTTTAAACCAGGCTCCTACCTCCTTTTGCACTAAGTAGATTATATTTAGACTACTTCAGTAAACTTACTTTAAGCATTATGTGGTATTTAAGAGGTAATGAGCTACACAGAAGTGAATTTTCAATTCTTTCATTCCTCCTTCAATCTCTATCACGAAAAGATTACAAAACACACAAAAGTAATACAATACAGAAATAACATCAAAGTTTTCCATAGCTGTTCATTGCTCAAAATTCACTTTTGTTCCCTAACAGACTATCAACTCATGTTGGTGCATCTTCATCTGTGCTGTGTTCTACCCATGTACCTGAGGCTATGTGAACCAAAGTACTGATTTAATAAAAGTTGATTCAGAGATAAGACAGGCAAATATGCCATTTATTCTACAGTCCTACCATGTCGACATTTCACCTATAGTCCAACATCATATATAGGCAAATAATTATAAAAATCTCAACCAACTGTCTGGGCATGGATAGAAAAAACATTTCTGCTTTTTAACAGGATGTGGTACTTTTTTCCCCCTTTTCCCAGGCAGGAAATTAGAAAACTCTTTAAAAAGGCTCCTATTCTTAAAGCTTTAAATGCAGGACACTTAATTTGCCAGGCTAAGAGATGGCACTTCAGGTACTCATGAAAGAAGCAAGAAAACAAGCGTAGGTGTATGCTAAGGTAGTTGCTAAGGGAATGGTTCAAGAGGAGTGAAGGAGGTGGGAGTGTAGGAAGAGCCAAGAACAGATGTAGGCTGAAATCTTAAGAGCTTGCACTAAGAAATAGAAACCTAATATACAACGAGTAAAAAGTCATGGGGGTTATCACGTGAGAAGTGTTACAGAGTGAGGCTGGAGTGGTGGCAACATGCATGGATTTACAAATCAGTCAAGTAAAGAGAAGAGGGGAAGAAGTGTTTTGCCTGTAGCAGCACGGAGACAGAAAGACACTAGAGAGAACTAATAATAACATAAATAACAACAATTATTCAAGTAATAACACGTACCAAAACATGCAGCAAAAACTGCAAAACTACAAACCAGACACTGAAAACTGCTTTAGAAAAACATGGTAAGAGCAATTCCCCCTTGCAATTGCAACGAAGGAAAAGAATATACCTGATGGGACTCTCCAATAAAACCCTGTAAGGAACAATTTAATTAATGTGGCGTGCGTGTAAGTGAATTGCAAACCAAGTCACTACTTTTGCTAGGTTTACGTTAGGGACACAAGCCAGGCGCGACCCTGGAGGGTGTAGCCCGGAGCGCAGGAGCAGCAGAAAAGCAGCCGTGCGCTTTTACTGCCGCCGTGAGGAGAGACGCGAGCACTGCCTTCGACTGCAAATTCTGGCAGACCCCTTGCGGCCTGAACTTTAATATTCCCTCAGGAGGCTGCCAGTGAATTGATTTCACAAAAGAGCTAAATAAATAGTATCGGTTTTAATAGCAACTGACTTGCAAAGTATTCTCTAGTTTATAGGGGAGAAAGAAAATAATATCTACCTTTGCTGTTAGCACTGTATTATGTTTTCTATCCTTCGTTCGGTGGAAAAGAAAAGACCGCTAGGACAGATTTTTAAATACCTGTAAAACACATCTGGTGTGGGGAAGGGAGCAGCCACCAACCAAAACAGAGTGTATAGTGTAACAAAAATGAAAAACCTTTTTCTGAACAACAAATGGCATCGAGTCTTTGCTATTCTTCAGGCAGTATTTCTCTACAGCAAACAGT
>NC_085084.1:84362872-84461463 GCF_963662255.1 Cinclus cinclus
CATTCCCTGCCTCTGACTTCTGCAACTTGCTCCCCCCAAAAGGCAGCCTCACACCCCCTCTTTTTGGGAAATGTACCCACGTGGGTGAGAGTCACCAAAATCAGGGTATTGGCAGGTGCCCACCCAGGCATGGGGAGAGCATCCCTGTGAGCTGCTGCTTCCATAATCATGCTTCCAGCATCCTTTTACCACCCCATGAGCCTTGTCCAGGCTTCCTCAGAGATTTAACAGCCTCTGGATCTTCTGGAGGATCTTGCTGTAAGGGAGAGGGCACACAGGCCCCTCTCAAAACACTGTGAATGAAGGATTATCTTGACTTAGGGCTCAGGAGACACAACTCTGGGCAAACCACTCAACCTCCAGACACTCCAGGGTTTCCATACATTTTCTCTTTTTTTTTTTTTTTTAATAAAAAAGATTCCTCCAGTCCCCAACGATGCCTTTAAACAGTATGCTAAACTTAACTAGAAACAGCTCTGCACATTAACTTCTAAAAAATAATTTTTTTTTAAATGTGGTTTACTTTGTGTGGTTTGTTTTAAGCCAGATCCCAAATAAAACTACAGCCATTCAACACTCTCACAGCCTCTTGCATTATTCCACCCTGCTTAAGCAAAAGCTTAATAAATTCAATCCCCACCTCCTGATTTGATTTAGATTTTAGCAGGTTGCCGCTGCGGATGCAGATTAAAACCAACATTAAATTAGAAGAGGCAGGTCTTGTTTTACTGTTTCAAAGCCCTCAGTGCTGGCCAAAGGCACTCCCAGCAAGGTCTGGGCAATGTGCTCCATCTCAGCAAGAAGAGATGCAGGTCTGCAGGCCACGAGTTACAACTCAGTGGACAGAGCATCACTTTCATTACATTAAGAAAACTGTTTAATCTTCCATTAAGTAAAAAAATATTAAAAACTAGCAATCTCAGCTTTGTCTGGGTCGTGTGGTGGTTGCAAGTCTTCATGGCAAGCTGGACATCAGCAAATTCATCTCTATTATTGCTGGGTTTTAATCCCCTAAGTTATTTCAGGAATGCCAATACTCACAGCTGACCCTGGGAAGTTTTCATTGCTCCTGGGTCAAGGGCATTTTTCCAGGGGCATCCTTCCAAAACAACTGCAGATGGAGGGAGGACACAGCAGAAAACTCACAAAAATGGCAATAAAACAGAAATAACCACCTCACCATCAGGAATTCAGCAACAGAGGTGAAGGCACAGCACGTCGTGACAAAGGTTCTCCCACACAGGTTAAGAAAACCTTATGAAAGGATTTTAGTTGAAAACAGAAACAGTGATTTAAAAAAAAAAAATCAAAGGTGACTGCACAAATGTCAACTAGAACAAGGTGGAAATTTGGACAAGTCTCTGTATATTTTTCTCTGTAAAGCAAGCACACTTCTACTTTGCTCCCTTTGCAGTGGACTTATTACTGCTAACCTCATTCTATATTGGTCAGTGTCCAGTACTGCTGGGCATTTTTGAAGAGGACGAAAAATACACACAAAAGAAAATCCAGCACAGATGTCAGCCCTGGCATCCCGAGAACATTTACGTTCACACACACAGCATGTGAATGGTTAAGCAGCTTACACTCAAACAGACCTTCCACAAGCTATCTATCACTAAAACTGAAGTTTTCCCAAACAGTGCTCTTCTCAAGTAAGAGGAAAGTACAAGCTGCACTGGAATTAAAGCAGCCATATTGCACACTCTGGGTGTCATTTTTCTGATCCTCATTTCCCTTTTTTAACTAGTATTGAAGATCACTCCCCAGAGATAATTTAAAGAGGCTCTTGCAGAAATGAAAGAAAAAAACAGAGGACTTTACTTGCAGCCCCTGTCTGGATGTCAACAGCTTCTCTCTCAGTCTCTGTGCTAAATCAAACAAAACTTCTCTTCATCAGTTTTCAGTAATACAGACCTGGGCTGAGCTGGGGTCACCAGCACAGGCGGCTTGGCCCATGCATTGCCATTGTACCCAAAGCAGCAGGGTCCCACTTCTCCCACGAGTTACAGGTGGTCATTGAAGGAATTACTCTGCTGTGGTAAATGTGCTTGTGTTTGCAAACCAGCTGTGCCTGTGGGTGCTGGCAGGATGGGGACACGGAAAGGGACTGGCTCCATGGCTCTCCTGGGTGCCCTGCAGCCTTGAAGTTCCCTTCTGCCCCACTTGGCATTGACTCAGGAGAAAAATCTGCTTTGCCTGCGAGGTGTTCTGGCAGCCAGGCAAAATATCTCCATTAAGGGACTTGTGGATCATTACCTTTTTTATTATTATTTACAACACTGAATGTCGAGGCAGATGGCAAACCATAATCCTCCCTTTCCCATCCTCTGAATGAGATTTTCATCCCAGGAGAAATTTCTTCCCTGCCCGACAGACAAGCAAAGCTCATATTTAGGTCAGGGGTCCCCAAGCTGTGCCATGACTTGGGGACCTGCTGACCCCTGTGTCTCACCCTGGTCTGGCCTCTCTGCCTGCTGCCAGGTGCCACCAGCTGGAAAACCTTCACAGGGGACAGGAGGGAGTGGCAGAGGGTGTCCCTGCTTGGTACAGGTCAGGCAGGGATGTCTCAGAGTAGCGCATCACTCCCCTGGCCAGGGCCAGTACCTGATTCTGGGTGGGGAAAACACAAATACAGCATCTCCAACCTGAGCCCAGAGGGTATCCTTTCAAAATAGGGAGCTAAAGACCAACTTCTTCCTCACCCTAAATCCCCCCATATACCGAAAGGACTGGCAAATCATCTTTTCAGCTCTGAGTGGGGAACACACACTGCAAACAGCACCATGCTCTAGGGACAGGGGGTAAAGAAAGTAATAGTGTTTTACTTCTTAAAAAGCACAAAAAACCACATCATTTTGAGCTACAGAATGCAAGTGCTAACCTGCTGAGGGTGATAAATGTAAAGGGAAAGGCAGTGGCACTCTGCAGGAGCATCTCTTAATTCCTCAATGTGAGAACAAGCAAATAGAGCATTTCCCAGGGCTGATAAAAACGTGCAAAACCAAACAGCAGAGCCAAGGAAGATGGGCATGACCTACACCATCCCTCATATTCACTACCATCCTCATGCTAGTGGAGATGGACCCTGGACAAACACACAAATGCACACCCAGACTGTGCCTCCTTTAAGGCAGGGCTCCTAAATTTGGGGAGCACCTCTCAATCCCCAAAAACTGTGAGAGCCCATAAATACTAGCAAACTATGTGGTTCACCAACACCTTAGAGGCACGGGGATATTCTCCTCTCCCCCTGAAGAGCTGCCACGCTGATGGATGCCTCCAAGTCTCCCACCAGCACTAAATCTGCTCTCTTTCTCCTTGTGGAATTTTATTCCCCTGCCCAAATTAACTCCGATGATGATTTGCATGAAGTGTCACAGCAGCACAGCAGTGCTTGGACAAGCAGCACCTGCAGCATTTATCCACTGGCTCATTAGAAGCATTTCCAATGAAGGGGGGGGTGGGGGGGGGCACATTTAAAAGGCTTCAGTTCATCATTGCACCAACCTCATGTCACCAAGGGCAGACAGGGAACTGGCACTGAGCACAGGGGGGCTGCAGGCGAGCCCTGACACCAGGACAGAAACACTGGGGGTACCCCTGAAGGCTTTAACTGTGATTTTCAGGATGATTTCCAAGACTAATCAATAGCCTTACGTGTAACTAACAGCCAACTCGTGCCTTCCCAACATCTCCCCCGCCACTCCTTCTGTGGCATCCCGGCGTCGCTCGTTACTGCAGGTTTAATTGAGAGTGACAAGTCCAGCGTCAAGGTCTTGAGTGCACACACAGCCCTGCTCTCACTGCAAAATTCCTCTCCCAGAAGGTCATCAGATGCTGCAGAAGTAGGTGAAGCCCCAGGTGCCTTGGGACAGTGCAAATAAACAATCTGGTCTTAATTTGGGGCAAAAAAGGCAGTCCCTCCTGGGCTGGGGAGCGATTGTCGCGTGGGTTGTGACACCACGATTTGCTGTGGGCAGTGTGGCAACTCTTAATTTTCACTTTGCTTCTCTACCCTTTAAAAAGCAATGAAACCAAAACCAAAATCAGGGTCAGCAAGGCTCCATCCCCAGGGGATGTGCATTGTCGCCTGCATCATCCCAACAAACACCCCAGAGCAGCCTGAGATGCTCCAGGGGAGAGCTGGGCAGGGTTAACTGGAGCTGGCAGCACTCGGGGTCTCTCTGCAGCCCTCTCCAGGTCAGGAGCAAGCTGAGCACAGCAGCCCTGGGTGGCTCTGAAGCTGCACTGCCAAGGCTGGGAGCTGGGTGCAGCCTGATGAAACACGGAGTGCAGAGCAGGGCTCTTCCCTCTGCAGGGAGTTAAAGCATCCGTGCTCCACAGCAGAATTAACCAAACCTCGCAAAGCCCTTCAAAATTTAGTGTTCAGCAGGATTAGAGCAGCACCAAGAGATGCCAGCACCCTGGGGTCCACCAAGCAGGAGATCACTGCCCCACAGAAACCACTCAGTTTCTCTTCTGCCAGAGCTGGCTCAGCCCTGAACATGCTCCCCATTTGCTCTGCAAGATGCTCAGCATCACTGTCCATCCCCTGGACAGAAAGAGGGATGCTCTGTAAGCCCCCAGAACCTCTGCAGAATCCCTGGGAAGTACAAAAATCTGGTGATAAAGTCAATGCAGGTAACTTGACTTCACTTGCAGATCTCCCTGGAAAAGCTGTGGGTGCCAGCATCTTGGAGCAGGGAGCCCAGCATCCCTTCCCCAAGTACCTCCCCTGGCTCCAGCACCCATGGATGCTCACACCCCTGCACCACCCAGCCAAATCAGCTCCTCTGGGACTCCTCACCTCTCCTTGCAAGTTATTGATTTAATTAAATTTTATTTATTGCACAGGATCACGAAAAAAATTCCTTGACCGAGGATGAGCCTTTCACACACAGCACAGCCATGCAGACAGGGTTTTTTTAATTAAAGTAAGGGTTATTGGGGCTTTACAGACTCGGGTTTCGTCTTTTTTTTAACTAAAAAACTCCATGCAGGGGCCAAGTGTTCCCCAGCATGACTTTCACCAAACAGCCTGTCATACTGCAAGAGTGAAATCCTTCCAGGCTACTCTCTGCAAAATCCCTCTTGATTGGCATAAATTACCCTTCTCTCCTGTAATTCTCAATTAATCAAAACCTTTAGCAGTGCTGTGATGTAACCTTGCCTTCACCATCCCTTTTTCCATCCAAAATCCGTGTGAGTTCACCACTCCTTGGTGAACTTGAGCTAGATCCAAAACATGCTCAATATACACCATTTACAGCCGATTGGTAATGAATAGTTAAAGATCAGCCTTTAGGTTTAATTAAATAGTCAAAAATGGCCTTTCACCCTGGGTTTTAAGAGTCCTCTATCTTTAACACAGCCTTGTGATGCTTTAGGGAAACTCACAAGCACGTTCACCTCCCATGACCACCCCATGCTACATGATTTTAGATGGAAATGGTCCTGGGAGGAGCCTGGCTCTGTGGTTCAGGGATGCAACCAGGGGACAGCAAGGCTTTCAGCTGGAGATGTTTAAAGCAGTGACTGCTCCTTGGCTGTGACTGCAGTGACACCAGTGGCATTCAGGGTGTCACCAGCATCTCCCAAAATCCAGGGTACCACAGCACATCCCCCGCCACTCCAGACCTCAGCCATCCTCCCCACTGGGCACCTCTGTACACCAACAGCACCAAAATCCATCTTTAATTGCAGTGCAACCCTTTCCACCAGACTGGACTGTTAACCTTATTTGAAAGAAGTAATTGGATTAATCAACCTGCCCAGTAACCCCTCACATCTCCAGAACTCCTGCATTAAAACCCTTCCTGGAACATCACCCAGGCATAGTTAATTCAGAGGGGTTCAACTTAAAGTTACAGAACATTTCTCAGCATTTTCCAGCAAGAGGGTTATGCTGGGAAGACCCTCGGGGGGTCTTCTGAATCCTTTTCACTCCTGAGCAACTGAAGGAAAACAAATTGATCACCAGGGATTTAAATGAGCAACGTTTTAGCAGAGGTAATTAAAAGATTCTAGCAGTAAGGTCTGTTAGCAAGGAGGCATTAGACACCTGGAGAACAGCACCAGTGATCAAGACACAAAAGCTGGAATAAATATGTTCAGTTAAAGTAACTAGAGCAGTGAACACACACTCAGACACTCCCAGCTGCTGAGGAATGGGACGGCAGAGAAAAATGATGGAAGGGTTTGGGTGGGAAGGGACCCAGTGCCACTCCCTGCCATGGGAGGGACACTTTCCACTATCCCAGGTTGCTCCAAGCCCCATGGTCCAGCCTGTCCTTGGACACTGCCAGGGATCCAGGGACAGCCACAGCTGCTCTGGGCACCCTGTACCAGGGCCTGCCCACCCTCACAGGGAAGAACTTCATCCTAAATTTATCCTTGCAGCAATTTCCAGGTACTTGGGAATGTGATTTGTACTGGCTCTGCTGCTCCCAAGTTGTCTTTACACCAGATCTCAGATGAGCACTTGTATAATGAGCTTTTCCATGTTAATGTACAGATTCTGTCCCTTCTTTCCAGAGGAATATATCAGCAAGATTTTGCAATTGCTGCACCAATACTGGTTCAAAACCCACATCCAAGGAAACAAACAAAAGGAGGTTTTGTTTTCAATATATAAAATGAAAGGCACAACATGACTGGACACTCAGCTATGTTTTCTTTCTCACTCCCTCAGAGTTTTAGCTGAAATACTGAGATTTTGGCACTCCAGATCTTCCTGCACTAATATCCTGCAGCCCCTTCATTACACCACACAGCAACTCTGTGGAAAAGCATCCCCTAAATCCCATAAGCCAATCTCCTCCAACAAAAGTAGGGGAGACAAAATCTTAAACAAGGAAGGATTTAGGAAAGAACATCTCCATCAACCCCTGAATTCTGAATGTCAGAAGATGATCTGGGAGGTGGTGCCTTTAGCAAAGCAGCATTTGTGTTCTGCAGGAAGGGCTCAGAGAAGGGGAGCAACATGCAGAAGACTGCCCCAAGTGGGAAATGGTTGCAAGAAGGGCACCTGAACCCACTTTAAAAAACCCAAAACCAAACAACAAAAAACCACCACCAACAACAACCAAAATGAAAGGGGAAAAACCAACCAAACAAAAAGCAACAAACCAACAAACCAACACAAAAACCACTACCACGAAATCCATCTTTTCTAGCCTTCACCTTCTGGTTTGAATGTTTATTTTCTTCCCCTGATCTGGGAGTGTCCCCAGAAGATTTAGGCAAATCCAAGGTTATCTCTTCCCTTTGGAAGGGTGGCTGCCCCAGCTGCTTACAAACACAGTCACAGAAAGATCAAACACAGCTCTCATGAAACACTGAAGGGTCCACAGAAAACAAAGTACCCAAACAGAAGAAGAAAATAAAAACAGATTAAAAAAAAATAATAATCTATCAGAGCCATGGGTTGCTCCTGCCTTCCCCATTCCCAGAACAAAGCCACTCCTGGGTCAGCACGCAGGACATCCCTATCCCAACAGGAGATGCATTTATTCACAGGAACATCCCTCCCTGTGCCACAGGAGCATTTCTTCACTCCCCCAACAGCCACAGGCTCCCTCTGGACACAGCCAGAGCTGAGACCAAGGCAAGTCTCAGCTCTGGCTCTTCCCACCACCACAGGGACATCCCAGCTGTAAGATTCCTGTTCCCACTGCACATTCCCGGGATCATGCCCAAGGAGCTTTGCCCCAACACCAGGAAACGCAGTTCCCATCCAAGGGATGCCTTTCCCTTGGAGTTATGGTCACACAGCAACTAATGCCACTTGCCTTAAAGCCTTTGGGTCCTATCAGCTCAGCTTAAGGACTTAACTTGTTTCAAGGCTTCATTACACCTACTCTTACCACCCAAGGTGGAGAAAACAATTATTATTATCTAGAAAAGCAGCAAAATCAATAAAAATGCATCTTGAAGTTATAGCAGTCTCAGAGTGCATGAGGACAGCTCATGAGCTCACTCAAATTAGGGTCAAAGAGTAACTCAAAACCACCTCTACCAAACACTGCTCAGCCACTTTTCTCTCTGCTCTGAGGGATGACCTCATGCTTTGCTAGGCCAACAAATAAAACAAATGAAAAAATAAAAAAAAATCTGATAAACATTACATTATTCAAGTTTATTTTGGTGTAAAAGCAAAGCTTTTGCCAACCGTGCTGAGAACTTTCAAGACCACTTCAGAATGTACAAGACCAAAGGTTTCTGCCCTTTCTGACAAAACACTCAGTCCCCACAGCTGAGTTCCTCCAAGCTGCAAGGGTCAGTGGTTGGACAGGGACAGCTGAGCTCACATGGCTTCAGTCACTGCCATGGGACAAGGTGCACTCATGGTAACCCATACCATCACCCACAGCACAGGCGTGTCCCACAGGGCCTCCAAACCACAGAACCCCAGAATTATTTGGGTTGGAAAAGCCCTCAGGCCATGGAGTCCAAATATTCCCCAGCTCTGCCCAGGTCACCATCAACCCCTGTCCCCAAGTGCCAAATCCACACGGCATTTAAATCCCTCCAGGGATGGAGACTCCACCACTGCCACAGCCAGGGCTGGACAACCCATTCCACAAAGGAATTTCCCCTAATATCCAAATTCACCAGACAAGGCATTAGCAGCCATGCACACTCATGGATGCACCAGGGATTTGGGACCCTGTCCAGAGGGGACATGACCTGCAAAAAGCAGAGAGATGTGAATCAACTCATGTCCCCTCATAGCTGCTCTGCCTTCCATCCCACACTAGTGTGAAAGTGGGGGCTGCTGCAAACTTGCCAACAAGTACTCTTAGGTGCTTTATTAGGAAGAAGAAGAAAAAAAAAAAAATCCCAGTTTGGATCATGGCATGGTGTTGTCATCATGCAGAGGTGCCATCCAAACTTAATGCCACTCGCTTCACCTGAGACACCAAATGTGCCACAGTTTTGGCTTCCCTCCTCCCCGTGGCACCCTTCACCTTGCAAGGCTGGCTCTCCTCCTCCCTGCCAGGGGCAGCAAGCCCTTATCAGAGCATTGTTGAAGGCACTGTCAGAGCACAGCCTCCCAACTCCCAGATACAGTGGAGATCAGACCCACTTTGAGCAAAATCACCCAAGTAAGAGCAGAGACTCGAATGTGAGAGGAGCAGGGTCTATCAGAGCATCAGTGAGATGGATTCAGCTGAAGAAAGGCAAATATTTGCTTTCCGTTCCTCTCACCATCCTCCCTGTATTTACAAAGCAGGGTCACTTCCAGTAACAGGATGTCCCCTGCATCAGGCTGGAAAGCCACAAGCCAAGAAACCTCACAAAGCAGGCTCTGCTCTGGAGCCCAGGGTTCATCTCCCACCAGATTCTCCTTGAGCTTTCAGTCCTCAATTTCAACCACTGGACCGGGACTGGGGACAAGGCATGCAGGGACAGGACACGGGCAATGGCTTCCACTGGCAGAGGGCAGGGATGGATGGGATATTGGGAATTGGGAATTGCTAGCTGGGAGGGTGGGCAGGCCCTGGCACAGGGTGCCCAGAGCAGCTGTGGCTGTCCCTGGATCCCTGGCAGTGTCCAAGGACAGGCTGGACAGGGCTGGGAGCATCCTGGGACAGGGGAAAGTGTCCCTGCTGTTGAGGGTTAGTTCTTTCTTTTTTTTTCCCTCTGTGGAATTTTCCCCGTTGTCATGCTAAGATACCTGTTGACTGGGCCCTGGTGACAAGGGGGAGGGGACGGGAGGGAAGAGTGAAACCCCGGGAGATTCAAACAGCCAGAAGAGGAAGCGGAAGGCTGGGCCTCGGCCCATTTCCCCCGCGGAGTTCGGACGAGAAGGACGATCGCCGCCGGTGTCCCATCCCTCGTCGGGAAACCACCATCGGACCCTGCCCGGCTGTCTTCTCGCTGTGAACTAGCACCATCCAGCACTCTGCTGAGCACTGGGACCCACACCGTGAGCAGAGAGCTCTCTCTCCATCTCTCTCTCCCCCTGGGACAGCGCTGCCATCACCCCCAGCCCTCCTGCAGCTCTGCGGGACCCGCCCGCCCCCAGCACCGGGAACTGCAGCTCAGGGAAAAGGTGCCTGCAGCCAAAAAACACTGGGACTGAGTTACTGTTCTGTTTGTGGGTAATTTCATAGCTCTTGTTGTTCTTGTTTGTCATGTTAGATATACTAGTAAAGAACTGTTATTCCTACCCCCATATCTTTGCCTGAGAGCTCTCTTAATTCCAAAATTATAATAATCGGAAGAATCACTTTTTCTTTCAGTCCAAGGGGAAGCTTCTGCTTTCCTTGGCAAACACCTGTCCTTCAAACCAGGACAGATTTTGGCCACCCAACGTGGGGCCCGAGGGCATTGAGAGAAAAGGGTGAAAAAGGAATAACAGTTCTTGAGTTACCTCAGTTTTGTGTTAGGTGGCATCATGTTGTCCAGCTTACCGTGGTTTGGGCTCCATGTGGCCACAGCTTTATCTCTCCCATTTGCAATCCCTTACTTGAACATGGGTCCTATAACTCAGGCTGCTGTAACTATTATCCAGTTCCTTTTGTGGGCTGATAATGTGAGAAATTCATGGATTTTTAACTTCCTCTGGAAGGTGGGCACATGGATTCGGAGCTATCACACTCTAACTGTATGTTTTTGGGGCTACTTTAATAATGGTACATACTGTGAGGATATGACACCAGGGAAAATTTTGTCCCAACCCCTTACACAGTTTTTTGGGTCTGCTCCACCAGCTTTTGAGGGGTTCAAATCTCTTCTAAGCAGTAATGATATCATACAGTGGCTGACATTGCTAATAGGCCTTGTAAACCTGTTCTATTTAACATTCCGAGATGAGGGGAGATTGACTTGGATGACAACCCTGATACGTCCCCCAAGGAATAGGGATCCTGCCCTAGAGCCTGGCCCTGCCCCAGAGCCTGGCTCTGCCCCAGAGACTAAGGACTCTGCCCCAGAGCCTGACCCTGCCCCTGCCCCAGAGACTAAGGATTCTGCCCCAGAGACTAAGGATTCTGTCCCAGAGCCTGACCCTGCCCCTGCCCCAGAGACTAAGGATTCTGCCCCAGAGACTAAAGATTCTGCCCCAGAAGTTAAGGATGTTGCCCCTGAGCCTGATTCTGCCCCAGAGCTCACCTCAGAAAGGAACCATCCAGAGTGGGTGGGGTTTCTAGTGAAGGAGATGGGCCAGATGCTGAAGGAGTACCTTTCCCCAGCTCTTGAGAAACTCTCCCCCTGCCTTAAAGAGGGAGAACCTGATGGTACAGCAGTGGAACCCACAAATGTTACATCTCTCCAGGCTCCAGCTGAACTGCAAGGGCACTCACAGCCAGCAGCAGTTGCCCCCGTGGAAACTAGAAAGTCTAAGGTGAAAACAAAGCACCTAGATAATAATGATCAGAAAGCAGGGCCCTCACAACCAGCAGGGGAGCCAGAGGTTGAGATCGTCACAGAGTCCCTGTCATACGAGAGTCTCCGTAATCTGCGTAAAGATGTTGTACGAAGGGGCCGTAAGGCTTTTACAACGTGGTTACTGCGGGTCTGGGACCTTATGGGTACAGGTGTGCAGCTGGATGGTACTGAGGCAAGGAATTTGGGACCCCTGACCCAGGACTCAGGTGTGGATCACATATTCGTAAGGGAACCAGGCCCCCTTTCCCTCTGGGAGTGGCTTTTAATGAGTGCAAGAGAGAGGTTTGTCCATAGAGAGAGAATGCAGGAGCACCACCATAGAATGCGCTGGAAAACCGCTGAGGAGGGGATCCAACAGCTGAGAGAAGTAGCAATACTGGAAGTATTCTTTGGGAGGGGTGGACAACATGACAATGACCCCGACAAGGTCAGGTGCACAGGGCAGATGTTGTGGAATCTGGCACACCTGGGGCCATCTGAATACACCACATTCATTGCAGCCATTAATGCTGACACCAACCACGAGACAGTGGGTTCTGTTGCCGATAAGCTCAGAAATTTTGAGAGTATAATGAATGGCCCAATGCAGGCTCAGGTCTCTGCCGTGATTAGGGAACTCAGAGAGGAGTTCAAGGAGGAGATAAGAGGGGTGAGGGAGGAGATGAGGAAGGTCAATGCAGCACCAGTGCGAGTCACAGATCCCAGAGTTAAAGCCCAACGTCCCCCAGCAAGGGATAGAGGGTACACCCCACGAGCTGACCTGTGGTTCATTCTGCGTGACCATGGGGAAGACATGAGGAGGTGGGATGGGAAACCCACTTCTGCCCTGGCAGCGTGGGTGTGTCAACTCAAGGAGGGAAACACTAACCAAGGGAGCTCCACTAAAGTGAAGGTAGCCTCAACTTCCCATAACCAAGATGCAGGGTATTACAAAAGGGAGGATGATTTGTCAGATCCCCTTGAGGGAACCTCCAACATGTATGCCCAGGAAGGAAATAATAACCAGTGCTAGAGGGGCCCTGCCTCTAGCCAGGGAGAGGCACGGGAAAACCGGGTCTTTTGGACGGTGTGGATCCGATGGCCTGGCACATCAGAGCCACAAAAACATAGGGCATTAGTTGACACTGGTTCACCGGTCACCCTAATACCATCAGAACATGTTGGGGAAGAGCCTGTTTCTATTGCTGGGGTGACAGGGGGATCACAGGAATTGACTTTGCTGGAGGCTGAGGTGAGCCTGACTGGGAAAGAGTGGCAGAAGCATCCAATTGTGACTGGCCCAGAGGCACCGTGTATTCTAGGCATAGACTTCCTCAGGAATGGCTATTACAAAGACCCAAAGGGATTCAGGTGGGCTTTTGGAATAGCTGATGTAGAGGCAGAAGGCATTAAGCAATTGAACACCTTGCTTGGACTGTCAGAGAACCCGTCTGTAGTGGGACTCCTGAAGGTGAAGGAGCAGCAAGTGCCAATTGCCACCTCCACAGTGCACCACAGGCAGTACAGGACAAATCGAGATGCCGTGATCCCCATCCACAAGATGATCCGTGAGCTGGAGGGCCAAGGGGTGGTCAGCAAAACCCACTCACCCTTCAACAGCCCCATCTGGCCTGTGCGCAAGTCTGACAGAGAATGGAGATTGACTGTGGACTATCGTGCATTGAATGAAGTGACTCCACCGCTGAGCGCTGCCGTGCCGGACATGCTGGAACTCCAGTACGAGCTGGAGTCCAAGGCAGCAAAGTGGTACGCCACCATTGACATTGCCAATGCATTTTTCTCCATTCCTCTGGCAGCAGAGTGCAGGCCTCAGTTTGCTTTCACCTGGAGGGGCGTGCAGTACACCTGGAACCGACTGCCCCAGGGGTGGAAACACAGCCCCACCATCTGCCATGGACTGATCCAGGCTGCACTGGAAAAGGGTGAAGCTCCAGAACATCTGCAATACATTGATGACATCATTGTGTGGGGGAACACGGCAATGGAAGTATTTGAGAAAGGAGAAAAGATCATCCAGATTCTGCTGGGAGCCGGTTTTGCCATCAAGAGGAGCAAAGTCAAAGGTCCTGCCCGAGAGGTCCAGTTCCTGGGAGTAAAGTGGCAAGACGGGCGGCGCCAAATCCCCACTGAGGTCATCAATAAGATCACCGCGATGTCTCCACCAACCAACAAGAAGGAAACACAAGCTTTCCTAGGTGCCATAGGCTTTTGGAGAATGCACATTCCTGAGTACAGCCAGATCGTGAGCCCTCTCTACCTGGTCACCCGGAAGAAGAACGAATTCCACTGGGGCCCTGAGCAGCAGCAAGCCTTTGCCCAGATCAAGCAGGAGATCGCTCATGCGGTAGCCCTCGGCCCAGTCAGGACGGGACTAGAGGTGAAGAATGTGCTCTACTCTGCAGCCGGGAACAAGGGCTTGTCCTGGAGCCTTTGGCAGAAGGTACCTGGTGAGACCCGAGGCCGACCTCTGGGATTCTGGAGCCAAAGTTACAGAGGGTCTGAAGCCAACTACACCCCAACAGAGAAGGAGATCTTGGCTGCTTATGAAGGAGTTCAAGCTGCCTCAGAAGTGATTGGCACAGAAGCACAGCTCCTCCTGGCACCCCGACTACCAGTGCTGGGGTGGATGTTTAAAGGGAAGGTCCCCTCTACCCACCACGCCACCGATGCCACATGGAGCAAGTGGATTGCCCTCATCACACAGCGCGCCCGTATTGGAAACCCAAATCGCCCTGGGATTTTGGAAATAATTACAAACTGGCCAGAAGGTGAAAATTTTGGTCTTGCCGATGAAGAGGAGCAAGAACAAGTGACCCGGGCTGATGAAGCCCCGCCATACAACCAACTGCCAGCAGATGAAACTCGCTACGCTCTTTTCACTGACAGTTCCTGTCGCATCGTGGGGATGAACCGGAAGTGGAAAGCAGCCGTATGGAGCCCCACACGACAGGTTGCACAAGCTACTGAAGGAGAAGGTGGATCAAGTCAACTTGCTGAACTCAAAGCCGTTCAGCTGGCCCTGGACATTGCTGAAAGAGAGAAGTGGCCAAAGCTTTACCTTTACACTGATTCATGGATGGTAGCCAATGCTCTGTGGGGCTGGCTGGAAAGATGGAAAAAAGCTAACTGGCAACGTAGGGGAAAATCAATCTGGGCTGCTGATGAGTGGAAAGACATTGCCAGTCGGGTAGAGAAGCTACCCGTAAAGGTCCGTCATGTAGATGCCCATGTCCCCAAGAGTCGGGCTAATGAGGAGCACCGACACAATGAGCAAGTAGATCAGGCTGCAAGGATAGAGGTGTCACAGATAGACTTAGACTGGCAACACAAGGGAGAGTTGTTCCTGGCTCGATGGGCCCACGATGCCTCAGGTCACCAAGGCAGAGATGCTACCTATAAGTGGGCACGAGACCGAGGGGTGGATCTCACCATGGACAGCATTTCCCAGGTTATCCATGACTGTGAGACGGGTGCTGCCATCAAGCAAGCCAAGCGAGTGAAGCCCCTCTGGTATGGGGAGCAGTGGTCCAAATATAAGTATGGGGAGGCCTGGCAGATTGACTACATCACACTGCCTCAGACACGCCAAGGCAAGCGCTACGTGCTGACCATGGTGGAAGCCACCACTGGATGGTTGGAGACCTACCCTGTGCCTCATGCCACTGCCCGCAACACCATCCTGGGCCTGGAAAAACAAGTCCTTTGGAGACATGGTACCCCTGAGAGAATTGAGTCAGACAATGGGACTCATTTCAAGAACAGCCTCATAAGCACCTGGGCCAGAGAACACGGCATCGAGTGGGTGTACCACATTCCTTATCACGCACCAGCGGCTGGGAAAGTGGAACGGTGCAATGGGCTGCTTAAAACCACCTTGAAGGCACTGGGTGGGGGGACTTTCAAAAACTGGGAGATTAATCTACCAAAGGCCACATGGTTAGTGAACACCCGAGGTTCCACTAATCGAGCAGGCCCTGCCCAGTCTGAGCCCTTGAGAACACCAGATGGGGACAAGGTTCCAGTGGTGCATATGAGAGGTATGCTAGGAAAAACTGTTTGGGTGAACCCTGCCTCCAGCAAAGACAATCCAATTCGGGGGGTGGTTTTTGCTCAAGGGCCAGGGTGTACCTGGTGGATCATGCAAAGGGATGGAAAGACCCGATGCATACCCCAAGGAGACCTTGTTTTAGGGTGAACTACCTACAATACTGTGCCTGTATCTGTAACTGTATGGATGTCTATAATTTGAAGATTTTTAATTTGATTTGGCATGATGGTAGGGGAAAATTCGGGGTGGATAATGTTGAGGGTTAGTTCTTTCTTTTTTTTTCCCTCTGTGGAATTTTCCCCATTGTCATGTTAAGATACCTGTTGACTGGGCCCTGGTGACAAGGGGGAGGGGACGGGAGGGAAGAGTGAAACCCCGCGAGATTCAAACAGCCAGAGGAGGAAGCGGAAGGCTGGGTCTCGGCCCATTTCCCCGCGGAGTTCGGACGAGAAGGACGATCGCCGCCGGTGTCCCATCCCTGCGTTGGGAAACCACTATCGGACCCTGCCCGGCTGTCTTCTCGCTGTGAACTACCACCATCCAGCACTCTGCTGAGCACTGGGACCCACACCGTGAGCGGAGGGCTCTCTCTCCATCTCTCTCTCCCCCTGGGACAGCGCTGCCATCACCCCCAGCCCTCCTGCAGCTCTGCGGGACCCGCCCGCCCCCAGCACCGGGAACTGCAGCTCAGGGAAAAGGTGCCTGCAGCCAAAAAACACTGGGACTGAGTTACTGTTCTGTTTGTGGGTAATTTCATAGCTCTTGTTGTTCTTGTTTGTCTTGTTAAATATACTAGTAAAGAACTGTTATTCCTACCCCCATATCTTTGCCTGAGAGCTCTCTTAATTCCAAAATTATAATAATCGGAAGAATCACATTTTCTTTCAGTCCAAGGGGAAGCTTCTGCTTTCCTTGGCAAACACCTGTCCTTCAAACCAGGACACCTGCCCATGGCAGGGGGTGGCACCGGATGAGTTTTAAGATCCTTCCCACCCAAACCTTTCTGTGATTCTGGGTTTTCCCCACAGAAGGTGTGCAGAAGCCCCGTGTTTCCATGCTCCTTCAGCTGGTGGCATTTCCAGCTGTAAGACTGTGGATCCGAGCTCCAGACTGATGCATTTCAGAGAAGCCACCTCGTTCAGGACACGACAGGTCCCAGGTCTTTGCCAGGTCTGCAAAGACAGCACTGATGGCCAGAGGAGAGCAGGATCTGGGGACAGCCTGGCTGCCCCCAAGGGGCACAGCACATCCACTGAGACTGCCAGCACTGATGTCCCAGCATGGAATCCCAAGGGACTGGTTTTCACAAAAGCCCTTTTCACAGGAAAGCAGCTCAACCTGCTCAAAAGACACTTTAGCCTGTTCAGAGAGGTTTCCCCTCTGTCCATCTACCAGCAAAGCACTGACAAAGGCCTGGGCTTTGTTTCAAAGGAAGCCAGCAAATCTCAGCATCCCCACAGCCTGTCTGCAGCCTGGAACGCTGTCTGGGAAAGCTCAGGAGCTGGGATTTCCCCACTCCTCCAACACTTCTGAACGCCTTTCAACATTTGCACGTGCAGGAGAAAGGCCACATCTCATTTTGCACTGACACAGGGAAAAATAAGCCACAAATCTCTCCTCATCACAAGACAGAAAAAGGATAGAGGCTACTCCAGCAGTGAGACAGACTGCCACAGTTAATATCATTGTCACTCCTAACCTGGGTTTTACTGCTGCAGTAAATTTATCCCCAGTGTCTCACATTCAGTCTGCAGGAATAAAATGCAAGAGGCATCCACAGAAACTGCTGAAATCCCCCAAAGTGGGGAGGTTCTGTGAGCACGTGGAAGGGATGTTTGACCCAACCAGAGTCCAGCAGCTGCTAGCCCCACACAGGACAGCTCAGGGCTCTCCAGCTCGGGGGGCTCACAGCATCCTCACAGACCTGAAGGGCTCAGCGAGGCTCCTGCCTGCTGGGAGGGACATCCAGGGACACAGCTTCAGGACATCACCCCAGCCCCAGCAATGTTTGGCTGTTGAAAGGACACACAAGCCCTGAAGAGACCCATCAGGGGATCTCAGGTGTCCCTCCAACCCCACAAATATTCACGGGTGGCTCAGCTGCCCAAGGCCACTGCTGTATTTTCACACCCACATTCAGTGCAGCCCGGGGCTTGTGGCGTGAGGGACACAGCAGCCACCCCCTCACTGCTGGTTCATTGCCAGAACACAGAACCCACACAGCCTTCGCTGGTGGCTTCAGCCTTCCCCTAAGCTCTGCCTGCAAATGAAGGGTGGGAAAAGCCATGTCTCCATTTTTAACTGGCCTGCTTCCATCCAACAACTTGAACGTCCTTAATGCATCTCAGCCATCAAACACAAGCCCTGTGGATGGGCACTGCAACTGCCAAGGGACCCCTCCAAGCATCAGCCATGGACAAGTGTGTTAACAGAGCAGGCGACTTTCAAATCAGACATAAATTATGTACAAAGCCAAGAGTCGGTGCTGTTTATGGGGTTAAAGCAGGTAAGGCAGATGCAGCCAGGGCCTCTTCCATCTGCTGTGGTGTTTCAAAAGCT
This sequence comes from Cinclus cinclus, assembly GCF_963662255.1. Taxonomy (NCBI): domain Eukaryota; kingdom Metazoa; phylum Chordata; class Aves; order Passeriformes; family Cinclidae; genus Cinclus; species Cinclus cinclus. The sequence goes on from NC_085084.1 coordinate 84,380,877, forward strand.
CTTCAGCTTTCAAAATATGAGCCCTGGTTCAGATCTCATTTTGCTCTGCCCTGACTTGAAAAATTACATTTGTTTTGTGTGAGCAGGAAGAGCGAAGCCAAGTCCTTCCAAATCAGTCTTTTCCCTTTCCAGACAAATTAACTATATTGAAGTTCAGCCTCACACCAGGACAAGTTTGTCCAGATCCCAGGTACATTTTAGCTGTTCCCAGATTTCCAGGTGAAAGTGAGAGGGAGCAGGGAGGCACCAGGGAGGCAAACCCTCCTGCCCATCACTCCAGAGCCACCCAAAATCCAGAGTCACACAATCTCTGGGCATCAGCTCAGCCCCAGCCAGGGCTCCAACAGCCACTGCTAAGGCTTCCAAAATTCCTCCTGAGGCACTCGTGGGACACAGGGGCAACTCAGAGCCCCCAGTGACCAACTCAGATACCCAGAGTTGTGTGCAAAGGAAATTAATTTATCCAGACAAGCATCAGGGCTACATCTCTTCCAGGAATCTCTGTAACTGCACGTAAAAGCAGCATTTATCAACAGGGATGCTTCCAAAAAAATGTCAATCTCCTGGCTCTGGAGCTTCTGGAGGCAGAAGAAAACAAGATTTTAACCCCAGGAAAGTGCTAACTTGCTTGGTAAAAGCGTATTTCTAAGCTTCAAGTTGTATTATAATGTGGCTCTTCAAAGAAGGGCAAATGGGGAACAGCTCAGAAAAAAAACGAGTGGATTTTATACAGTGGAAGGGTAGCAGTGGAATCCTGGCTGCAGGCAAAAGCAGAGCATTAAAAAAACACCTACACCTGAACAATCACACAAAAGCCTGCTTGCAAAAACAAAAAAAAAAAAAAACAAGGCTGAAGACTCGGACCACCCTGCCAGAAACCAGCAGCAATTCCAGCACATCCCTAGGGCGGATCCAAAATGCTGCCCAAAGGTGCAGCACAGCTCATCTTTCCATTTTCAGGTGGGCTCTGGCATTGCTCCTTCAGCTGGGCATTCACACCAGGATCCTGCAATATCCAGTGTCTGCATCTCAGCAGCACCTTGGAAATTGCAACAACGCGAGTTTAGCCACAACATGAAATTGAGACAGAAGTGCTGTTGCCATACTCCAGAAGGATTACAGAACTATTTTTAATAAGGGGTTTAATAAGCTTTAAGCAGAGTAAGTTGCTTTTGCTCAGCTCACATGGCTGCAAAGATAAAACCGTGCACAAAGCAACAGCCACAAGCTGCTTGACAGAACTTGCAGCGCTAAAAATTATGAAGTTACCTCTTAAATGAATGTTCTCCCTTGAAGAAATAGGCTACAAATATAGGTTTGGCTACCTCACAGATTTACTACATCACAGAGCTGCACTTCTGCAGTCTCTGTTTGGTTTTGGCCAGACACTCTCAGGATCGGGAATGAGCAACAATGAAGGTATGGAGCACAAGAAAAAACGTTAAACCTGGCTTTGTGGACTAGTATTTTTTATGTACTTAAGACGGACATCATCGGGGGACACCATCCTGAGCTGGGACAGTCAAAATCAATTCCCACACCACACTCCACATCCCCAGACACCGCTGGTCACCCACAGCTGGATCAGAGCCACACTGGACAACAGCTCCCAGAGTCCCTCAGCCACATCCCAACACCCCTCAGCCACGTCCCAACACCCCTCAGCCACGTCCCAACACCCATCAGTAGTATCAATATCACCTTTTTTTTCAGGTTAAAAGAAAAAAAAATAAGGAATCTGAAAAGGAAAGCAAGCCCATCCTGAACCTAGGAAAGGATCAGCACAATAAAATTCAAAATTATAAACAATCATTAATTTTTTCTACTCTGAAGTGAGTGTTTCTTCCTCCCCCACCACTTAGCACAACCTGTATTGTCTGAAAAGCGTTAAACTGGAAGTGGGTCATGTCTCCTGGCATTACTAAATCTTCCCAAATTTCCCCCGATTAGTCAAACGCAATATCCTCCCTGACATCTGAATGATTGAGGTAGTGTGTAATGCCATTTTTCCCCTGAATGAGCTACATCAAAGAGGGTTATAAGCCTAGAGATGGCACGCCAGATAAAAGAGTCACCAACAGATTGTGCCTAAAATATTACCAAGGAAAATTAAATTGTTTTGTTGGAAGGTTTCTCCTCTGGAAACATTCAGCTGTTAGTATTGAAAGTGGAGAGACAAGAAACTGCCTTCAGAGCTGCTAGGAGGATGAAACCTCACTAGCTGTGAGCTGAGTGGTCCCACAGGTAAAACAGTTGTGCACACGGGAGATTTTTCCATCAGTCACAATGTCCAGCCTGCTCTTCACAAGGGGATACAAAAAAAAAACACTTCCTGCTGGGAGTTAATGACAGCCTAAATGTATATTTATTTTTTTATTTATATAAATTTTGTAATTATTTTAATTATTTTGTAATTAACTATTTATATACATCTTATATATTTATAATTGTATATATTATATAATTCATATATAAAGTTATACATTAATAATTAATATTATATATGCTATATAAATTGGGCAATACCCCTCAAATTACTTGAAAATTACAGCAAAATTCTACCAGACTTAAAAAAAAAAAAAAAAACACACACACACATACCCACCCAAAAATAAGCAACCAAACTGTTACCCCAGAAAAAGAAAATACAATCTAATAACTGAGACGTTTGAGTTATGCCCAAAGGGTTCAAAAATACCACTCTTTGAAGCAGAAGGATGCCAGGGGCCTGGAAGGATCCTGGGACAAGGATAAGTGCTGATGTGGGGCTGAGCTTTCTCCTCCCAGGAAAAGAGCTGGAGTTCTTAAACACGTGTCAGGTTAGTGATTAGGTGAGATCTGGGCAAAGTTTAGTCAGTAACAGCAGGGTTTGCATTCTGCTGGTTTACCTCCCAGCACTGAAACTTTGCACCAGAGCAAAGGCTGGCAGGAGACAGCACCTTTTTCAGCCAAAAAAAAAAAAAAAAAAAGAAAAAAAAAACCATGATAAACTAAAATAGTATTTTTTTAAAAAAGAGGGAGAGAACCTACAGACCTTTTGGCATTGACAAATAGAATATTCTGTTTCTGAGAACTGGATTTTTATCCTAAGGTTAAAACCGTGTGGTACAGAAATCCATACTGAAACTAAAAATAAAAAATAAAAAAAATAAAATAAATAAAGAGGGGGTGCAGGGAGGTTCTATTTGGGCAAGAACACTGCTTCAAACGCCTGCTGGAGGACTTGGGGATGCAAACCTCTGCTTTGGGGAGGAGAAGCCTGCCTGCAGCTCGATTTTGGGGACTGCAAGTTGCTCAGCCTGCAGCAGCCTCAGCCATCCCCAGCTCTTCCAGCACAGAGAAAAGGGAAATTCAGGCAGGTTTCATTGCTAAGGATGGTTCAGGCCCACCCTCACAGGTAAGCACAGGATACTTACAGCTGGCCACCACTTTTTGTGACCACCTGGCACCACGGGGACAGTCCCCAAAAACCCAGGGGTGCGCAAGCACAGCCACCCCTCACTGGCACAGCAGCGGGGAGGGCAGAGTGCAGGCAGATGAAGATTAGCTCTGACAGCCTCGACTCCGAGTTTATTTTGGCATGGCAAGAACACACGAGGCTTCCAAGCAGCTCTGAGGAGCAGGGGCCGGGCAGCTGCACCTACCCCGGGGCTGAATTCCAATTCTGCAGCCATCCCTGCACCCAAAGCATCAGCCCTTTAACCCTCAGCGCCTGGGGTTTATGGAATTGACACCTGCACGCTTGAGACACCTTGATCTTCCTTCCTCCCCTCGTCGCTGTTTTTAAAGGAAATGTTTTATTCCACAGTTCTGCCTCCACCCCCCCTGACAGGGCAGGCAAAGCACCGGCGCTCCTCTGGCCGCTCTGCACAGGGATCAGCAGCTTGCCTCCTTGCTGGGGCAGGATCCAAACAAAAACAAAGGCTTTGGAAAGCAGAAGGAAAGAGAAAACAAGCAGAAAGAAGGGGGAGCAACAGATTTCAAACCTGGTGCTCCCAGGGTTTACAGGAGGAAGGTATGAGGTTTTGATCTCTGGCTAGGGCTGTGAAGTACGTGCTGCAGGTGAGCCAAGGGCAGGTCCATCATCCTGGGACCTCTGGGGTGGAAAAGCCCAGGTCAGAGGAGCAGGGGAGGCCCTGCAGACATCCCTGAGGGCAGCTCTGCCACACCACACCACGGGTGGGATGCTCTACACCTCACCACGGGTGGGATGCTCTACACCACACCACGGGTGGGATGCTCTACACCACACCACGGGTGGGATGCTCTACACCTCACCACGGGTGGGATGCTCTACACCACACCACGGGTGGGATGCTCTACACCACACCACGGGTGGGATGCTCTACACCTCACCACGGGTGGGATGCTCTACACCACATACCCAACCTCACTGCCTTCCCCGAGAGCTCCTTGGTGGTGCTACAGGTCTTCCTTCAGCTAAAACGTGCCTGGTTGGTGCCATTATTTACAAGATGATAGCACAGGTGTTCACAGCCTAACCCAGCACAGAATTTATTTCTTCTAAGGCCAGATGTGACAGAAAGCAAAGGCACAGCACAAGGATATGAGACACCAGCCAAGCTCTGGATAAGCGGCTCTTTATCTTCAATTTCTTTCATTATTTTATTTCTTACCACTGAACATGGTGGTGAAAGAGGCACCGCCTAAGCAAACAAGAAAGGCACCCCACAGCTGTGGGAAGGGCTGTCAAGAGCCACACCAATATTCCCACACCCACCTCCCAGCCAGGATTGTGAGGCTCTGGAGCAGAGCCTTCCACTCCAGCCTGCCTCCAGAACAGGACACATGGTGCTCCCAGGAGATGTGGCACCAACCCAAGAACTCAGTAGCCCAGTGCTGCCACGTGAAAGCCACTTCCAGCTCTCCATGTCCATCCCATCAGGAGGCTGGGTGTCCCCGAACCAGCCCCACACCATGCTCAGGGTATTCTCTGGGCACCAACTCCCTGTGCAAAGAACAGCAATACCCACAGCATCCAGCCTCCCAGAGCTCACTGTAATTAAGCAGCATAAATCCACAAGGAGTTACTTATCTTAATTAGATTGAAAATTACAACTTCTATCATCTCAGCATCTTGGCATCCACTGGCTGCCTTATGCTTACACCAACCGTGCTCACCTGGGGTGCAGCACCAAGGACCAACTCCTCAGCAGGCACAGAGATCTGACTTTTTAATTTCTATTTTGTTTTAGAGCCCTTTTCAACCCTCATTTGCTAATACACGTCAGCAGCCCCAGGTGCTTGCTCACACCCAACCTGCTTTCGCAGCAGGAGGTTTGCCTGTGCCACCTGAAACCATACCTGTGGTGCTTCCAGAAGGAACCGGACATTCCCATTATTTTTAAAAACCCTTCTTTAAATACATGAAGGGTCTTTTTCTCCCTTTGAAGAGCAGTGACTGGCTGGGCCACATCCCTGAGGTGTAACATGCTATTGTGATGAGTAGTGGCCGTGATTCACCTGCAGCACATCCTGCTCCCAGCAGCACCACCTCTAAGTGGTGGTTAGCACATCCTCCCAGCACCTCACACTTCCAGGAGGGAGCCTGGGCAGTGAATCAGGGCAAGGGGGAAGGTTTGCATTAGATGGGTGTAAGCGCTCCAGCAAAGGGAAACTCATCCTTTCGTGTGGTCCTGCAGGGTGGGAACTGGAGGTGGCCTGAAAGGACTGGTCAACCCTAAATGTGGAAAGGATGTTCTCAAGGAACAGCTGAGCTGGAAGCATGTGATAAACTGAGACTTGTGGGTGAGAGCCAAGAGAAATATCCAGAAGTCAGAATAGAGGTTGGTTGCCCAGAGCAGCTGTGGCTGTCCCATCCCTGGAAGTTGACCTGGAAGTGTCCAAGGCCAGGCTGGCAGGGCTTGGAGCAACCTGGGCTGGTGTCCCTGCCCACAGTAGGGGGCTGACCCTTGAAGTCCCTTCCAACCCAAACCATTCTGGGATTCCATGACACAGCACACTTCTCCCACTGGGGATCCATGGAAGCACCTGGAGCACCCAGAGAATGCAAAGCCACCCCAGTGCCTATGTGGGAGCACAAAGAGAGGGAGGTGAGGGCTGTACATTAAGGAGGACATGAACAGGGTATCCTACAACCTGCCCTGCACCAAGCAGAGCTGGGGAGGGCAGCCAGAGGGGTTACACAGCACTGCTCTTGATCTGCTGGAACTGCCAGAGCAGGGCCTGAAGCATCACTGCCTTCCTGGGGACAAACACAGGGGACTAAAAGCCAGTGCCACAGAAAACTGCTCAGGGAGAGGAAAAATAATAACGAAACCTAAAAAATAAAAATCAGATGGGGTTCAGTTAAAAATGACAAAGGATGGTGGCACAGCAGGCCAGGAGCAGACACTGCTGGAGGAGATGCACCACCATCCCATCCCATCCCATCCCATCCCATCCCATCCCATCCCATCCCATCCCATCCCATCCCATCCCATCCCATCCCATCCCCCTGCACCACAGGATGGGAGTCAGCACCTGCAATTAAGGGCTTACACTGCTCACAGTGAGGGTTTACAGATCTGTGCTGCTGCTTACAGCTCTTGCAGTCCCACAGTCCATACTGGGACATGTTTAACTCATTCCCACTATTCCCAGGTTTCAGTCAGCTGGAGAAGATTTCAGACATGGACAAACTGAGGACAAAAGGAGAGGACAGCTGGAGAAAGAGTCACATTTCTCAGGCTGCAGGCTCTCCCCCATAGGGATGCTCTTCTCCAAACCCTCTGGATACCACAGGAAACACAAAGAGCAGAAATACCAAACCCTCAAAAGTCTCATTAGTACCACTGATGAATCTACCATGACCCAGACAACACATTAAAGAGTGTTCAGGTGAGGAAAGCCACGTGAAGCCCATCACCCACCAAGCCTGGTCCATCCCAGCCCTGCCAACATCTCTGGACAGGTCCCTGCTCATACTTGAAGGCTCAGGCTAAGCCAAAACCCAGCCCAACCCCCCAAGACATGTCTTAGACCAGGCCAGAGATGCACAAGGGCAACTGCTTTACAACGAGCTGGAGACACAGAAAGCTCACAGGGAACCTTTTTCAGTTTTGATAAGTAGCAAATTCTTCCCTAAAGTGTTTTGCAAACCTTTCAAGCTGCCACAGCTTGAGGTCTTGCTGCAGTAACTGCAATCATTTTCCTGACCTGGATTGTAGTTCCCTCTGATGTTCCTTTAACCACACCAAACACCTCTATGTGCAGGAAGGGTCAAAGATCAGGTAATAGCGCCACACAAAAACACCAGCTCAGAGTTTCACCTGCATTACCTGATACTTATTACACCCACAGCTAATGAGGAAGCTCCAAAGTCCACCTTCATGCTCAAGTGGGGCTACTCCTGTGGATTCCCTGAAGGACAGCTATCACAGCAAGGGTACATTACTCCTGTTCTGGACAATTAATTGGAGTGTAAATTAAAAGTCCAACACACCTAGAACTGCAAAATGAGTAGTAAAAAATACAGTCACAAGCATACACAGCCTTCTTTCTTGGTCACCAGCAGAGATGCATGAGTTCACATTCAGGGTCATTATTTTCTGTGCCTGGTAATTGGCAGCGAGAAAGAACAACAAAGCAAAAATCCTCCCCTGTAAGTACATTCCTCAACAGCAGCCAGGCTGCCTAACAAGTAACCTCAGATAAACTCCTTCCTCAGGGCAGGAAGGAGTCATCCAACCCAATCCCATAAGAACCAGCACAGCACCATCTCAGACCCGCTGCTGTTCCCATCCTTCACCCTGGAGCTGGCCCAGCAAATCACTGCAACTTGGGCTTGCATGCACTGGGATTTCCACACCACAGTTACACACCCTTGAAGCAGAAATCAGGGCAGGAATTCTCAAAAACAGGGTTTTTTAAAAGAGCGAGCTGATTAATCCCAGCCAGCAAGAGGGCACACAGCTGGGATCTAGCTGCTGAACCCTGCAGGAACCATTCCTGGGGCTGTGCCCCAGCACCTGCACTGAGCTCCCTGATCCTTGGCTCACAGACCCTCGTCTGACCCAAGCACAGGGGCTATTAATTGCACAGGGAAGAAAACAGGGTTGGTTTTGCAGCACAAAGCCCCAGGAGCAGCATGGTGAGACGTGCACCCACACAGCACCAGGACAGCATGAGGGTGAACTCCAGGCACAGCCTGACCATCGAGGCAGGGAAATCTCTCACTCGAGGCCCAGACCCAGTGGACTGAAGGGTATTGAAGCCCCAGGCTTGGCTCTGCCTTTCTCTCCCCCGTGCCACGGCGGGGAAGCCGAGGGGGCCCCGAGCGGCTGCGGCGCTGGCCATGCCCTTGGCACGGTCCCAAGCTGCAGAGAGCTGGCTGGAGCAATCAGAGTTTACATTTCAATGATTTTTCTCTCTGCCACTGCAGCTCATAACGAGGCAAGATCAGGAAGACCCCAGGGATGCCGACGGAGCCGGCTCCTTCAGCGAGGCTGCCCCATCCTTAAATAAAAATCCCTGCGTGGCCTCCAAGCTGTCCCTGCCCTTTCTGGTATGACCCAGACATGTTCTCATAATCTAAAAGGAAAAAAAAAAACCTTTCAGCTATAAGCTGTTTTTCCTAAGAGGAGCTGCAATGGCAGCAGCAGGAGTTCAGGAGCTCTGCAACATCCCGAGGATGTCCTGAACCCCAAACACTCCCTGTCCCCAACACTTATCCCCACAAGTTCGTTCTACACAATCCACAGAAAAATCCTCCCAGCTGCTCCTCAGCCCCACACCAGCACACAGGCACACGCTGAGGATGAATCCTCCCCAAGCCTTGCAGGATAAATAATTTCCAGAAGGTTTTATGCCAGAAGGTTTATGCCAATTCATTGACTCAATCAGTGTGTGATCACACTGGCAGCATTTATGCACTTTTGAAAAGTTTCTCCCCAGGGCCAGAAACCAGCAATTCATTCCAGCTATTTCATTTAATACAACTTTAACCGAAAATCAGAGAGTTTTCTATACCCAACACTAGCCATTAGAAGAGGATTTTTTAAATGCATGAAGTTCCATAGAGTCTGTAAGAAAACACTTGGCAAATAGCAGCCACTTCGCACAATGAGAAGGAAAAAAAAAAAAATAACATGAAAAATAAATACCCTGGTTTCTTATTTACCCAGAGCTTGAAAACCTCCTGAAGAGCATATCTTGAGCTGCCCAACAGCCCAGGAGCAGAAAGACACAGCTTATTCCCTAGCTTGGCAGACAGCACTATTTTGCATGAGGTTCAGAGGCTATACTTATAAAGACAATTAACATATTTTAAGAAGCACCTTTAAGACAGCAGAACACCAGAAGCCAAAGCAATTACAGTTGTTTTTGTCAGTACCAAGAGCTTCACCTTACAACACAACAAAGGTCAGTCATACAAACAACTCTAATTTCTGGTTCAGCGATGCAGATCAACCCCACTGCTGGTGGTGGCACCTTCCAAGGGGAGATGTCCTCATCCATCCCTCCTGCCCAGCAGAGGAGATGTGCCCAGGGCACAGAGCATCCCGTTATCCCATGGCAGGGTCACGCTGGCACCTGCACAGGCTCATGGGCTCCTCAGCTGCCTTTGCCTCCTGCTGCAGGTGGAGAGGATTCTACAAACTCCCCTTCCCAGCAGCAACCAGTTTGCCTGGGCAGTGCTGCTGCTGGGCACATCAGGGACATGGCAGGAGCAGGGCCAGCACGAGCAGCCTTGGAAAGAAGCTTCCTGGGCAGTCACAGATTAGGCAAATTTCTTCTAGTTCTCCATCTGGAGCAGGTGTTTGCAGGCTGGAATCCTTGATACCACTGCCTGCCCTATTCCTCTTGCACAGGCTGGTGCCAGCAGCTCCAGGACCAGGTCTGCATCCTCTACCACAGAATTCCTTTTCTTCCGGGACATGCATGCTAAACTCCTGTTGATTTTGCCACAAAATAAAATCCACAGCCAGATAATCCCAGAGTCCCCAGGTAAAGCAGCAGGGGTGAGACAAGACAATGATCTCTCCACAACTTTGAGTCCTGCATCCTCAAAGCCTGAGGCAGTTTTGGAGCTACTCTGATGCTCGTAGTTAGGCAGACTTATTAACTATCCTGATTGATGGGGGCTTTTAAACACTAGTCAGCCCTGATCTTGAAGGGGTGAGGCAAGGCATCCCATGGAGAAGGCCTCCCACAGAAGCTCACAGCCACTGGTGCTCCCAGGATGGGTTCCTCTCCTGCCTAAGTGCTCCCCAGGCCAATCCAACACATCAAATTCATCAGCATGGTGATGAATTTATACACCAGGAAAACTACTACATGTCCCCACAAGGTCCCAGAAAGCCTTCTGCAAGCACCAGATGGAAGTTAAGGGCACTCCACACTAGACATACCAGCTTCCATTGCAGTTCAGCAGGAAGGAGACCTGAGAATTCCCACCTGGAGGCTCAAAAGTGGCTCCTCAGCAGTTTCTCTCTTCCTGGTTCCAGCAGGAGGAGGAATGACTCAGAGGAAGGTGCAATTGTGGCTGTGCTAATGCAACAGCACACGTGGGATCAATAGGCTCTCAGCAAGACAGCTGTATTGACTCTGGATCATCTGCCTCCCCCTCCTCTGCTCCCCCCAAAAACAACCTCACCTGCCAGTAGAGATCCAGGAGGCCTCACCTCTGCACCTGGGCAGGCACCTCCTGCACAGAGTTGGTGTGCAGGTGAGCACCAGAGACCAACACTCTTTGCCTCAGGGGCCACCAGCACCTCCAGGCTCAGCGCCTCGAGGTTGTGGGTTTTAAGCCTTGATTTTTTTTTTTTTTTTTTTTTTTTTTTTTTTTGTACTCTGAAAGTCACAGGAAATATTTTTTCCTGCTGCTTCAAAGGCCAGAGCTGGCACAGAGGCCCCATGCAGCAGACAGCCCAGCAGGACAGTCCTAAATTTCACCATGACTCAGCTGTACAGATGACCCATGTGGGCTCCAGCCCATGGCCCCACCACCTAAAAGTCCAGCTGCACCCCTACAATGTTCCTGCAAAACTGACAGGCAGCAGCAGAAGGGCCAGTACTGAAACACCTGCTCTCATGGAGAAACTCTGTTGTTATTAAAAATAAATCTAAAGTTGACAACACACACAGGCTGCCACCAAATCCCCACCACTTCCTCATCAGAAAGTCCTTATACAGCAACAGGATCCCAAGCAACCCCCCAGGAGGCAGCTTACACCTGTTCAACAGATCAGCAGGAATGTAAAACAAGGCAGCATAAAAAAGACAACACAGGTTAACTACCTGCTCATCAAGTTAAAAATCAATTAACCAGGTTGATTTAATCAGCCCATCAAAAGGGATAACACAGCACTAGGAGCCAGCCTCCCTCCTCCCCAGGGATGATTGCCATCACATCCATGCACTCATTCTAAGGGATGCTGTGGTCGGCACATCAGAGCCCTTTAGCCACAGCTTTGCTTCCGCACCTCTCCGGATTGTCCAAAGGAAAAATGATTTTCCAAACTTTGCTTTTTAAAGAACTCCCGAGAAGGATGGGGGTCATCCTGCTCACAGACAGCCCAGCTCCGTCCTGCGGGGCTTCTGCAATCCCCACAGGTTCAGAGGAGGAGCCACCGGTTCCACCATTCATCCTGCATCCCTTTGATAGCGGCAGCCACGGAAAAAAAAGACACGTGGCAACCCCCGACATTACATTAAAATAAAAATAAATGTTGGCAAAATGAGTTACAGAAGCAGAAATCTGCAGCAAAGTTAAGCCCGGGGGACAGAAAGTGATTCCTGGTGCCAATCAGGCAGCACCTCCATGAGCTGACCACGGTCACAGGAAGAATCCAAACCGCTAAAATTCTCATTATGACAACAGATGATGCTGACACTCTCACACACGGTAAAACCTTCCCTGCAGCCCAGCACTCCTCCTGCCCCGCGTTATTGATGGCTTTGACCGAGCACACTGCCCAGGCAGCCCCGCGAAGATGCGGAGCACAACGAGAGGGCTCCCTCCACATCCGAGAGAGCTCCAGGCGGATCTCGTACTCCCTGCCAGGAGCTCTTTCATCGGGACAGGTCAATCGGCAAAGATCTCTCCCGACACAAGCCTCCCCCTGGGAAGAGGAGCGGAAAGCCCCGAACTGTGTGGGAGGCATTCACAGCCTGGGCTGGCCAAGGGCGAGAATACCAAAGTTTCCCATAGCCACAAAATAACACCAACATTTTAAACCCGAGTGGAAACAGTGATTTTTCTAGTCCCGACCTCGGGCTCTGCTTAAAAAAGAGCACCTGAGCCTCCAATTTCCATCACGATCACTTTTTAAGAGCAAACCCTCCCTCTGGGAAGCGCCGGGCCCGTCGGGGCGCGTTGCCCAGCCAGGCCACCAGCCATGTCACCTTCCCTGGCTGCCATGAGGAAGAGGGTGCGTCCCATCGCACCCCAGCCAAGGGATCACATCCAGGAGTTGTGGAACAAAAGGGACTCTGGAAACCGGACACCTCGGAAAGCGTTTCGGTGAGTTGCGGCGCTTACTGTGCGATTCTGTGTTTCTAAGGACCGCATCTTCCTCTCCTTCCACCCCCGCGGGTTAGGAATACAGGAGGGAAGAATTATTCCAGGAGGGATCAGGGGAGGCTGAGTGTTTTGGCCGCGCAGGTGACGGAGCGCACGGAGGGCGAGGCCACCACCGCGACCCACGGGCGAAGTTCAACCTCCAGCGCAGAGAACCCGGGTGGGTGAAACTCCAGGGGACCGGGAGGGGACCGAGAAGGGATCGGGACCCGCAGGGGGACGCCGGGGATGCCCCGTCCGCATCCCGCGCACCTGCGGCCGCCGTCCCGGCGGGTGCGGGAAAGTTGCGGGGCCCCCTCCAGGAATGGGAAGCAGCCCCCACCAGGGGCTAGATGGAACACGGAGAGGCACCCGCGGAGCTCCCCGCGCCCCCTCCCCGCTCCTCACCTTGGTGTAGAGCTGCGCGGCGGACATGGCCGGGGCGGGCGGTGCTAGGCGAGGGGCATGTGGGCGGCGGGCGGCCGGACACACGGACCGCCGCACGGACACACGGACACTCCGACACACCGACCTTTACACCCGCCGCGGCCGGCCGAGCACGGGCACTGAAAGCGAAGGGAGCGGCAGAGGCAGGAGAAGGAGGAGGAGGAGGAGGCAGCAGCGCCGCTCCGCCTCCGCCGCGCCCCGCTCAGGTATGGGGAGGCTAGGCTCACTTCGCTTCCCTTCGCCTAGGCTTTTGGTATTATTTCTTTTTCTAAAATAGTAAAAGCTCTTTTTTAATAAATATTTTTATTTCCGGCCGCTACCCCCGCGTTCCTCAGCATCCCTCCTAGCTCTGGAGCCCCCTGGGCCGGGTCTCCCCGGCAGCGTAGGTTGGTGCTGCATTTGGGATTTTTTTTTTTTTGCCTTTTATCCATCTTTCTCACAGAAGAAGAGTAATTAAGCCCCAAGCAGGTGCCTCTTGGTGGTTTTCGGGTCCTCAATTCCCCCCACCGGCCTCTGGGAATCACCCACACTTTAAGGAGTGAGGGACAGCATTACTGGGTGTCCCTTGCCAGGACACGCCTGTTCCCCGGGACAAGAGCATTGCCCTCGTGAACCCGCTGGAAATCCACTCAGGAAAAGTGCCAGGGATAGATTTTTCTCTGTCTTCTGCCTGCAGGTAGGTTTGGGGTCCCACCAGCACCACTGCTCCTGAGCGCAGCTCGTGTGTCACTCCTACACCGATGGCAGGAATTGCAACTTCCACAGCAACAGCCAAAAACTGATCCCAGCCTGTCAATCTGTGGCCATGCTGCTTCCCTCCATCCCACGGGAGCACCCTGTTCTGCAATTCATGCTTATACGGCATTTTTAGAGCCTGAGAAGTAGAATGAAATGCAAAGTATTCCTAATTAACCACTGCTGCTATTCTTTATCATTCAAGGTATTTTGCATATTAACTGAGCAGGCAGAAACCACACTCAGCGGATCCTGTTCTCTGTCACAGTTGTTTACTCTGTCACTGGGATCCCTCCTCCCGTGGTTTCAGGCTGTGCCACTCACAGGGCATCCACAGCCTGTCCTCAAAGTGATCACTGGTGGCATCTCACATTCTGCTTCTTGTTCCCTGCAGGATAAAACTCTCCCCTCTGTCATATTTTCCCTCTTCCACCCCAGAGCCTGGCAGGGAGCAGCACTGATTTGGTGGAAGGACAGCCAGTATTGCAGAGAGCTCTCTTTTCCATCTCTGATATGCTTGATGAATTAAAAAAAAAAAATGCAGGTGGCTCTGAGGGAAGTCTGTGAAGGGGAGGAAAAAACTGCACCATGTCTAGAAATTACCCTGGGAAAATTTGACAGCATAATCTCTGCAAACCCTCCAAGAGAGCTTTGTCAGGCAAACAAAACTTGCTCCTCTCATTTCATTAAATCAACTGCAGAAGCAAAAATGTGGATCACTGGTGCAATTAGAAGCAAAGCGTTCAGTGAAGCTGGGGTAGCAGTGATAGCCCAGAGGCAAAGTAAAGCCATTCCCATGAAATACAGCTGGTGTCACATGTGATTCTTCATTAATCTAAAACTTTAATTAAGCTCAGAAACTAAAAACCCCAAAATACACACAGAATCCTGAAGTATGTCCTAACTGCTGAGTTGCTGGAAATTGTCTCCTTCAGGAGATAGAAACTTCTTTCCATTTGGGAATCAAAAATTTGTGTTGATCAAATTTAACAAGCACAGGCTCTTAAATAGCAGTTTATAGTACCCCTCTTGCATTCCCATGGAAGGCATCTTGAGGTAAAAATTAACTAAATATCTGAGGTTTTTCTTCCCCTTTAAGCATAGCCAGTGCTTCTGTGATTCTTTACAAGTACAGGATGGGTTGGAGTTCCTTTTAAGGTCCTTGTCCCTGTATTGTAATGACACATGGAGACCCCAGGAACAGATAGACAGGTGATGGCACAGGCCAGTGAGGAGCATCAATTCTGACAGCTCTAAATGTCATCAAAACAGAGCTGGCTGTTGCTAAGTACAAGCCCAGGTCCTGAATTTTTGCATGCAAAGATGCCCCAAAGACCTCAAATCTGGATTTTGTTCCTCCCACGCCACACAGAAGTCACCACGTGCTGCAATCCTGGGGGGGTCTGGCGGAGTCACTGTACCCTGGGCGTGGTGGCACTGGCTATTTCTGCAGCAAGGGTTCCTACCTGGGTTAAAGCAATGACAAATTATTCCAGGTGATAAAGCAATGAATAATTAACAGTCCTGCAAATAGAACTGATTCTGTCCAAAGCCTTACTGCAGCCCAGCCCCAGGAAGCAGGGGCCAAGCCAGCCCCATGACACAGGGCATGGGGAACCACTCCAGGGATCATCATCTTGTGTGTGGCCAAAAGCATCACCATGGAAAGCCCTGGGTTTCAGTATAAAAGCCCGTGTAAGTAGATGGGTGCATGCAGAAAAAAAAGCCTTGGGAAATGCTGAGGAGTCAAACCCTGGAGTGACTCTGGGATGATGCGATCAGGAACTAGCATTCCCAGTCCTGCCACAGGCAGGTCACCCACACACTCCACACCTCTGCTCTTCCTCTGTCACCACGACAAATTTAATTTAAAAATACGGGGAAGAATATTTTGCAAAGCTCTGGTACGTGTCTAAGCGAAGAGGCTGTAACTGCCAGGTTTCTAAATGCCAGTGGTTCTGTCTCTGCGTGCCTCAGAGCCCTGGTGCAGGGCAAACTCCAGCCTGGGCCAGACTGCCTCCCTCACCAGTGGTGTCCCTGCACTCAGGGTTTAATAGCTGGTTTGCCTGCAGGATTGCTCACTGGGGCAGGAAATGCCACAGGATTTCAGGAGCAGCAGCTAACAAGGTTCTCAGCACTGCAAGCCACAATTCCAGATGCGTTTTGTCTCGCTCCTGCCTGGTGACCTGTAAGTCAGAAGTGTAACGTGAGTGCTGACCCGAGGCAGGCAAAGGCATGACCATGCCTCTATGCACGTTCTGCCTGGTGCTTTATTTGCCCAGTTTACTGTGAGGGGATCCAGGGAGCTGCAAGAAGATGAAAATCAGCAGGATTAAGGAAACACTTCAGTCTTTGGCAGAGAAAATAATTCTTACTGCATCGCTCATCTGTTAGGGGCAGCAAGAAGGTGCCTCTCAAGGAGGCTCTGGCCCACCCAGCCTCACCAGTTCTTCTGGACAAACCTGAATCCCACACAGCACCTGGCAGCAAAGGGCTCACCCCCAGCAACACATTCACCCACCAACAGTTTTCTCTCAGAAGAGTTTAGTTGCCCGTTATCCCATGGGAATTCACTCCTGCTGAAGGCAAACTTCTTCCAGTCTGATCTTTTAATCTTGTGCAGACCTCGTGTTCGTTGCAGAGGAAATTTGCCTCCAGGAGCAGGAGCTCAGACACTCTATAAATATTTGATAGCTCTGACCACCTCTTCTGAGTTATTATTTTATTAAAAAAAGGAGATTTATTATGGTTCTGGATGACTTGAATTCAAAAAGCTCACCAATATGGTATTTTTTTTTATCTCTCATATTGGTGTACCCAACAAATGTCACAGCCTTTAATAACATGCTTTAATTAATCCTGGAATTCTGAATGCGCTATTATCTTCATTTTTCAAAGGGAGGTCACAATAGTAAAGGAAAATCTACATTGCTTGCACGGGCTACTCCAGGAGTCTGTGGCAGACCAGGAAATTAATCTCTTAATCATTCTGCCAATTTGACTCCGTGGTGAGAGCACAGACCTATGACTACCTCAGCTCTCTGCATTGATTAAATTATTTCCTTTATCTGGGATGGCCTTTCCCACCTGCAGAACAGGAGCAGCTCTGATGTCCTCTTGTGTAGCTTTGGAGATGGCTGCTGAAAAGCACCGTGTAAGGGCTTGACATCCTGGCTACCAACCTACCTCTCCCAGCCTGATGCTTCACCTTTTTGGAAGCTTCGTTCCCCAGTATCTGTAGGACAAACCCTGTTTGGATCCAAGGAATCCAAGCAACAAGCCATGAGAGGCACTGCTCTAGTCTGTCTGGTTCCCTGTTGGGATGGAAACAGTTCCAGTAGACTCGTCTCTCTCCCATCTGGTGGCTTAGGAAGTTTTGTCTGTAAGCACTGATAAAATCCCACCACTCTCTTTTTCCTCTCAGCAGGGCCAGGTTCTTCCACCATTTACATACAGAATTGGCTGGGTTGCTGAAAGACCACTGATAATGTTTCAGGTTAATACATCTCCACCTGGCCTTTTTCTCCACAGGGGACAAAAAAAGCATTTGTCAAGCGGTGTCTGCTTTAAACCAAGGGGACACAACTTTGCAGGGTGTTTGTTCCTGATTTGTTCCATGATGTCTGGGATCTGGGACTTCTGAGCTCTGATCTCAGCTATTTATCAGCTCCTCTGTGCATTAGTTCATGTTCTCACATAACAAAAACACAACCTGGTTTGCCAACAGGGAGCCACATCCTGGAAAGGAGGGTGGGAGGACAAAAATGGCAGAGCAAGTGGTTAGTGAAAGACAGAAGTTTTGGACAGAAAGGTAAAAAAAATGGGAGCTGGAAGAAAAATGGCAGAAGCTGAAATGCTGACAGAGAGAGAAACAGCTGCAGATAAGCAGCAGTAAAGACTCATGTGGAAAAATGAAAAAAACAATATAAAACATTTCCAAATGCCACAAAGTCTGTGAGCAAGAAAGGATGAGACGTTTTACATGGATTCCTCACTTCCCTCCTCTGAACAGGAGAGAGGAAAACCTAATGAAATACAAAGACAGGAGCTGGTCAAGGGCAGCACTGTCAGGAGCAGCTGGGCCACTCCTACCCATGCTCTTCGTGTCACCCACTGCTCCTCTTCCATTAAGGACAAGCTGGCCACTGGCATGGGAGCAGAGGCCAGCAAGGTGTCCCTGTTCCCCACTGCCAAAACCACCAACACACTCCTGGGGACATCCAGCCAGCTTCTGTTGTTGTGTTAAAGTGGTGGTGGTGCTCTGGCCACCCATTCCATGTGTTCAGTGTGGTGATCCAAGGAAGCCCAGAGAGGCAGAGGTGCCATGAAAATTATAGAGAATACACCTTTTCACAAGACACCTCTAACTTCAGCCCTGCATACTTAATTCTGCTCAAACAGAGGACTCACAGGCTTGGGACTCCAGTATTCC
The DNA here is from genome assembly GCF_963662255.1 of Cinclus cinclus. NCBI lineage: Eukaryota > Metazoa > Chordata > Aves > Passeriformes > Cinclidae > Cinclus > Cinclus cinclus. The sequence goes on from NC_085084.1 coordinate 84,399,014, forward strand.
ACAGATCATTCAACAGCTACCAGAATGCATGAAAAAGAATATAAACTTTCTAATGTTCACCCCACAGTAAAATACATTCAGAGTTTTATACTTGGTATCTAACTACAAAGAAAATAATTTTGCAGACATTTTCAGTTTGAAAGGCATTTTAATAAAGGTTTGCTGAAAGTTTTCTGCAAATTTTCTTTGTGCAGATTTAAAAGAATGCCTGTGCATTATTCATGTCATAATAATACACTTTATATTGTAGATGGGAAACACTATTCTTGAATTAAAATGTCAAGCACTTTGGATTCTATCAGATTTGTGAAAAAAAAAATCCATGGGGAAAAAATAAACTTTAGAATACTATGTTTCTTGTAATTTTGAATTAAATGTTTGAGTGTCACATTGAAGAGAGTTCTTCCAACTCAAGTCAAGTGTAAGCATCCTAAGAAAATGTTTTTAAAGCCAACTGAATAAGCTAAAATACCACAGTGAGTGATGCCCTTATGAGTTAGACATTAATGCTTTTTTTGTAGTGGGGGGCTTTACTATGGACTCGTAGGGCATTGACAGAATTAACTGTACCCTTTCTTGGTACTGTCTCTCTGTTTCTGTATTTAATTCATGTTCTTTCTTCCTCTGTTCTTCCTCAGCTTTTTGGAGACACTCTTGGTAGGCAATTTGAGTTGCGAGCTGGTCTCTGTATTCTTTGGCCTTCTGTATTTTTCTGGAAATGCCAAATAAATAGGTTATTCAAGCAGCATGGCTAAAAAGAATAAACTTTATTGTTATTATTTTGTAATCTGTTAGCATTCAATCTTAAGGAACCATTCCATGCTCCTTTTAGCAGTTAAGAATAACTGCCACTGTTAACCAAATGCTACATGCTAACCTGATGTTCTTTGGAGAATTAACTGCATTCTGTTTATCCTACAAAGCAGACTGGAAAACTAGTGCTTGACCAGAAAGAGGGAAAGAACAGTTCCCTGTAATCAGCGTGCCTTCTGTGCTCCTCACAGCTGTGGTGAGAGGAGACAGGATGAGGGTGAGGCTGCTGGGTCTTAGTCCATCTCTGGCTCAGGCTCCTTGCTGCTGCTGACACCCATCCTCACCCTCCTTCTGAGAAGAACAACTCCCTGCTGCACTGATACCCCTGGAAGTGGCTGTCAGAAGAAATCCATCCTCCATTCCACCTCAGGACTTGTGCACTGCTTTCACTACCCTCTGGACACGCACAGGAAGTCTTACATATTCAGGAGTCACACAGACACTTGAATGCCAACGGAGTAGTCAGGACTTGTGCACTAACTCAAAAGAGGTGAGACACAGACCCTTCCTGACACTGCTGAGTGCCATCTCTGCTAAGTGGAGCATATCCCAGCTGGAGCCCAGCATATTTCCTTCATAAAGGTGACATTTCTGCCACAGCCAGGAGGTTGTTCCCAATAAAGCCCTCGCAGAACACAAGGATTCCGGCTCGGGAAGGAGCTACTTGTATCCCAGGGAGAGGAGTGGAGAAAGGACAGGAGTACAAAAGGGAAGTAAGTGAGGTAAGGCCCTTTGCCCAAGGCTTTGCATGACACCCAGAGGAACATTCCAGCTACTGCGTATAAGGATCGGCTTATCCAGAGGCACGGAGAGCCCCGTGCAGCCGGGTTAGGTGCTGCAGCCGGGTGTTTTGGTGGCTCACGCAGGACTGTTCAAGAGATGACGGTGGGTGGAGTTTAGCAATAAACCCGGCCATACTTGTTCTTCTGGGGCAGGAACAAACAAACTTTTCATTAACCCTCTTCCCCAGACTTCTGCCACCTGCAACAGCTCAGAGTATGAGGGAATGTGTTTAGGAAATATGACTGATGTAAGTCACATGATGATCCAAAAAGACCAACACAAGGGTATGTACCACTATTTTCTGAGGTCAGGATTAATGACTTAATACCAGCTGCAGTATTACAAGTTTGCTGTTGGGAGGTTTGGAACTTGTAAGGTATGTGGGAAAGCCTCTCTAAATAGAAGGAAGTCCACACAGAGTTCTAGAGTTATCAGAAAAAAAAGAAATAGCTTGCTCACAAGTTTAAAAGGTTGATCTGCAAAGAAATGAACCCATGACATAGAAGAAAAATACCTTGTACGTTTTAACTCTTCTTCACGTTCGAATTCTCTGACTGCTTCAGCCATCGCCTTCTTCTCCTCAGCAATCTCTATTTTCCTCTCTGCTTTTTTCTGCACTGGAAGACAAAACCAAAAACCCTTTAGAAGGTAAAAGCTCTGCTAAGCTTGAAGGGACAGTGAGACTGCATTTGGGCTAAGTACCCTAAAGAGTAAGCTTGAGTTTTGTTGCCATACAAACAACAGCAAGTGTATTCTGAGCTTGTTTTTCATCCATTCAGAACTGGAAAGTTTTCACATTCAGGACTTCATAATAATATAATTAATAATAATGACCATTTGCCGATGCAATCCTTGCTTTACTAGGCTTTGCTCTGGTGATGGCAATGGGGAATTAGCATAAGGAAAGCCTGTAGGATTGCATTTTGAGAACAGGTTCAGGGAGGGTCACACTGTTGTCCACTCTATCACACAGTGTGTGCTGGACCAGATGCTGTTCCCAGCATCCCAGAGTGTTGTACTGCCTCTTCCCAGATGTGTGTTCAACCACTTACACTTCTCCTCCATCTGTGCCTGTCTTGTGTACACAACATCTCTCAGCAGCTGAAATCGAGCCTCCCTCTCTTGTTTCATTTTCTCAACCTTCTCAGCCCAGACCTGATCCCTCTCTTCCTTGAAGATCTTCTCGTCTTCTCTTTCTTGCTCTTTCTCCCTCCTCAGCTGTTCAGCCAGATGATCCAGATAAGCAAGCTGCTCCTTCAACAGCGCTTGCTGCAAACACACACAGACATTTGCAGATATGAGTAAATTAGTTCAAAAAAGCCTTTCAGAACATGAAGAGAAGTGGTGGTTCACAACCAGTGTGGGAGCTGGGAGCCCAGAGCTCCATTCCAAAACCTGCCATGGGATACAACTTTCCTAACCTGCATGAACTTCTTAACACCTCTCTCCTGTGTCCTAAATACTCTGAGACTCATTTGCACGCCGAAGTTGGTCAATCTATTTGTTTTTACTTCAGGAAACGACAGACACATCCATTGATTCATGGCATCTCCAAGAAATAAAACAGGAGAGTTTGCATCTATCTATATAAAGTTTTAAAATATTTTCAAGTTTTTTGGTATTCAGTGTTTAGTATTATTCAAGTTATTTAGTATTCAGTAGGTCAGGTATTGCCCCATAATTCCACGTTGGAACACCTTACTTTTTTTTTTGTTATCTCCACACGTTCCCTGTCTGGGTCCTGAAAATCTTTTTGCAAGATCATCTTCTCTACAGCAAGCTGAATTTTTTTTTCTTCATCAAGATGCTTCTCTTTGTCCTGCACTGCTTTGAGCAACGTGTCCCTGCATTCCTTCTGTTGATGTCGCTTCTTCCTCTCAAGTTCTTCCTTTTCTTTCTCAAGCTGGTGCAGCTCTTCTGCCTAGAAGGATAAAAGAGTAGCCAGCTCATAAAATCACTGCATTACTTCAAACTAAGTGGTGGCTAAAATAAGTTTATTGCAACATTGAAGAGCAAAGCCTCGCTGGCAACACAGAATTAGTGTCTTCCACTAGACCTGGTAAAACCTGAACATTTTAGCATGTCATTCATTAGAATTCAGGATTTTTATCTATAATTATTACATGCACTTCAATCCAAAAACTATTTTGTGCCTGCTGTTTTCCAAATGTTTCAGGCAGATAGACAGAGTCATCTCCTTAGGGAAATCAGAATCATTGCAGCACTTTTGATCTATATCCAAGAGTTCATACACAGCCACAAGCACTGACAAATAACAGGACCACGTGTTCCTGCCGTTTCTGTAGATGTTATCTGTCCTGTGCCTGTGTTGGGTGTTCAGAGCACTGCATCCCTACTGACCATAAGGCTTCACCAAGTCAGTGATTGGATCCTTGTGTTCTGATGGGCACTTACAGAATTTCCATTATTTCAATTCATCCCACTTCATATCGGAAAGAACTTTCTATTCCACTTTATATCGGAAAAATGTACAGTGAAACTGAGTTCTTAAAAAAGAAACAATGACAAATCGGAAATGCGTTTTTGAGATCAAATAGGTATTTGTATACTCAAGATTTTTTGGCCCCCAAAAAATTCAGAAGTAGCATCATTAAGTAATTTATGAGCATAATTTCTGGACATCTTGCAATTAAATAAGTGTACAAGCACAACTGCACTGAAACATAGTCATAACACAGTATGTGACCATCATTAGCACTGTATTATCTCAGAAATCATGCTTCAGCTGTCTCAAAGGCACACAGTTTTTCTGTTAACCTGTTTTTAAATTAAATGTCTCTTTTGTAATGTGAATGAGTCTTTTAAAATGCCTCAGGAGGTTTGTCATAAACAGCAGGTCTAATCTTCCCCATATGGAAGCACAAGCTGCATTCCCTAAAGAACATCCCTTTTTATGCTGGACATAAAGCACTCACGGGTTCTTGCAGTATTTCAGAGCCAAAGCTGGATTTGTATCTGTCTGAACTGTCAAATTCACTTTCAGAAGCTGGTAAAATAGCTTTGAAACTCCATATATATGTTATTTGAGGAATAGAATTAGTAATCCAAAAAGCTTTGAACAGCAAAGGTGGAAAGAAAGCAGAAATAGTTAGTAGTCTGCTGTGCAAGTTGGCACATGTCTTTGGATGAATTCTGACTGGCTTCAGTGAAGCCATGGGAGAGCAGCAAGGATGAGATCCATCAAAGTTTGTTCATTGGGGTAACACAGCATCACAAATGTACAAAGAAGTGGTTTCCAACCACCCTTCTGCAATCCAGGACCAAAGTGCTATGGCAGAAACTCGTGAATCTACAGTCAGGATGACATTAAGTCAATCCCTTTCCAAGAAATTACAGTTCTTAAAGGGAAAAATAAGAGAAAGGAGGAAGGCAGCTAATATAGGTAATGCAGCTAATGCAAAAACTGCTGACTCTGCTTTGTCATCCACTTCTGAGATATCCTGGTGCATGCATGTGGTCTATCTTGCCAAAGGTGTGAGCTTTCCTTCACTAATTATTAATTATTCTGTTTTCATTGCAACAACCAGGAGAAACCTTTTTGCACACTTAGCTGTCCATTTACCCAGATGAAACTCCTGGTCATTAGGGGCTACCAGTCTGCAATGAAAAACTTGTAATGAGGCCATCTGCCACATCCCTCTTCTGCTGAGAACAGATTACATCCCCTTTTCCATACTGAATCTCTCCTTCAAAGAAAGGCTGGGGTTTGCTTCAGAGTCTCAACCACTTCACCAGAAATGTCTCTCCTTGACAGAGCCCCAGGCTGCTGTTTCCAGGGGAAGATGCAGAGTCTTCTATTCTAATAGTGCTTTTCTGAAAAGTTCTGAAACCAGTTAAGGGACAGCATTCTCTGCCTGGGAGGTTTGGCAGTGCCTTAGAAGTTGTGACAAGGAAATAATCCTGTTCTACATGTTTGTAAATAAGCAAAACATTAGTCTAGCTTGGAATGAGGACTCTATGGTTTCACACCCAGCATTTTCAGTGCTTTAGATCTATTATTGTCTCATTTTTATATTTTGGGGGAGTATATGTGATGCCAGCACCAGCTTCCAGTGTCTAGCAGAGTATCCTGAGTGATCATTCAGCATGTAAATAGCTGTGAAATTAAGTCTGAGCTAAATAGCCTCCCATCATTCAAAGTCAACACAGAATACTGAACTAGCAGGCCCCACTAAAGCCAGCAAAACTACAGCAAGAGAGGAGGAAAACAATGATGAAAAAAGAGGATAGTGGCCAAGTAGTTGGGCTAAGGTAGCCAAAATGCCTCCTGTGACACGAGCTCAACAGCAGACAGGTCTAATAGGTGAGAGCTTAGGTGCTGCTTGCTAATTTGTTTAAAATAAATATATAAAATAAATATTTCAGCTGGGAAACAAGACTCCCCTGTATCCTGCAGGTAACCAGAAATCAAAAAAACTACAAAGATATTTGGGAAAAGTTTAAGAATGTTTATATTTTCCACAAGGGCTCTGAGAGACTGAGTGCCAAAACCCTTTACAGTGCCGAGTTTCAAAACATGCATTTCCCTCTGAAAAAGGGAATGTCTTTGCCACAGCTCTGGAAAAGAGGCTTAGCTTAACAGCACAGATACTAATGGAATCAGCAAAGACACAAATAAGGTATGGATTAGTCTAAATGTCTAGTAAGCCTGTCATTAGAAGGGCCTTCTGCACAAGCCTGAATGCAGAACACAATGGAAATTACCAGCTGTTCAGCTTCCTTTCTGATCTGCTGCTTCCTCTCCTCTCTGCGAGCAGCGTGCACAGCCAGCTGGGCTTCACGCACGTTCACCATTTCCTGGATCTTCACTGCCACCTCCTGTGCCTTCAGCTCCGATTCCTGATCCTTAGCCAACTGCTCCTTCTCACAAATCTCTTCCAACTTCCGCTCCTGCATCTCCTCTTCCTTTCTCAGTATCTCCTTCAGAGTCTGCTGGGCCAGCTGGCAGTCACCCAGTTCTTTCTCACTCAGTTTTTTACAGTGTATGCGATACTCCTCACATCGGTTTCTGGAAGGAAACATAGAATTGTTTTTTTTGAAGTCTCAAAACAATAAGCAGGTCTGGAGATGTGCAGTGAATGAAGACTCCCAGTTCATCACTGCTCAAAACACAGCAACCCAGCATGCCAAGTTATACCCTTGGTTTGACACTGATTCGTTATGGAGCCTAAGGAACCATGGAGAGCCTGGTTTGATGGAGGTTTTGACATTAATGAGATGAAGGATTTGAATTTGTAAAAAAAGCCTAAATCAACTTCTTCACAATGGGAAGTGAAGAGGCAGCAGCAACCTCTGCTCCCTGTGACAGGGACAGGACCCAGGGAGTGGATGGAGCTGTGCCAGGGAGGGTTAGGTGGAATATCAGGGAAAGGCTCTTCCCTCACCCAGAGGGTGCTGGCACTGCCCAGGCTCCCTAGGGAATGGGCACAGCCCTGAGGCTGCCAGAGCTCCAGGAGAGTTTGGACACTGCTCCCAGGGATGCACAGGCTGGGATTGTTGGGGTATCTGTGCAGGGACAGGGGCTGGACTGTGCCAGAGCTCCAGGAGAGTTTGGACACTGCTCCCAGGGATGCACAGGCTGGGATTGTTGGGGTGTCTGTGCAGGGACAGGGGCTGGGCTGGATGATCCCTGTGGGTCCCTTCCAACCTGGGAAAATTCCATGAGTGTAAATGAACACACAGTACATCCACATATTATATACACAATGTGTACTCTACCTGAAGTTGCTACATGGGGGGTTGTGTGCATATATACCTTTTATTAACATATAAAACACATGCATGCTACACTTATTCAAACATGTAGGTTGGTGTCTATTCAAATGAAGACTTAGAATAGATTTGTAATTCACCTGAAAGTTCATTCATATTCAGAAAATGCTGTGACTGTGGAAATGTGGGTTACATGGTTGAGCAGGAGCCACTAGGAATTTATTAAGTCAGGTTCTGTAGGATAATTCAGACAAGTTGCAATAAAAGCCCAGAAAAGGTAGAAAGTCAAACACGTAATGCAGCTTTCAATTTGCCTTTACTCTCTGCAACTGAGTTGCATATAAAGAGGTAATTTATCTTCAGTTGAAGAACACTGAACTAATTGCAGATTCTGCTTCTACTTTTGCAAACAGAGCACTATTGAGATCAACACATGCCATTAAACATTATTTAATTTGAACAATCTGCAAGCATTTTAATTCTGTTCCATAAACACTATATAGATTTTCATGAAATCAGAATGTGAAACTGGCAGACAAAGATGAAGAGCTGCAAGTTTTAAAGATCTATAAGGTCTGAGGATGTGAATGCTGTGAAGTGAAAAGATACCTCACAATTTCATGCTAAATGAAACCATCTTCTACAAATTACTGCAAACATATTTAGGAATTCACAGAAGACATCATAACCTGAATCATGGACAGCTTCATGGCAGCAGTAGTTACCAGCACTGTGAAATACTATGACAGTACACAAGCTTTAGCTGACTATCCTGTGTAACAAAAATATTAAGTATTCATCAGGCAACTACCTCAATTCCATTACCAATCTCCATATCAGGGTAGTTATTTAATTTTCAGTGCAGAGGTCTCACCACATTTTCTCCCTGCTGGCATTCAAGAGCTGCTGCCTCACATTTCTCTGGGGACTGAGGCATATCTCTGTTCATCCTCTCAGCTAAAGCACCTGGTGCAGAAAGGTGAAGGGGACTACACACAGACAGTGAAAGGGGCAGCACTGCTGTGGAAACATTTCCATTCTGCTTGATATTTCCTGAACCTGCCCCAGCCTGAACCCCCCTGCCCTGGGCTGATCGCCCAGGTGGGCAGCAGGGCAGGGGGGATTCTGCCCCTCTGTCCCTGTGCTCAGGTGAGACCCCACCTGCAGAGCTGCCTCCCGCCCTGGGCTCCAACAGCACAAGGACATGGAGCTGCTGGAGCCAGTCCAGAGGAGGGCACGGAGATGCTCCAGGGCTGGAGCCCCTCTGCTCTGGAGCCAGCCTGGCAGAGCTGGGGGTGCTCAGCTGCACAAGAGAAGGCTCCAGGGTGAGCTCAGAGCCCCTGGCAGGGCCTGAAGGGGCTCCAGGAGAGCTGGACAGGGACTGGGGACAAGGCATGCAGGGACAGGACACGGGCAATGGCTTCCACTGGCAGAGGGCAGGGATGGATGGGATATTGAGAATTGGGAATTGCTGGCTGGGAGGGTGGGCAGGCCCTGGCACAGGGTGCCCAGAGCAGCTGTGGCTATCCCTGGATCCCTGAGAGTGTCCAAGGCCAAGCTGGATGGGGCCGGGAGCATGCTGGGATAGTGGGAGGTGTCCCTGCACATGATAAAGGTGACTTTGAATGCCCCTCCCAACCCAAACCATTCCATGATAAGATGCTGCAGTTCAGTGCCAGTGCAGGCTGGTGAAAAGGGATGGTTGTTTACATCTTGGACAAGATGGGAACCTCCTGACCACTGTTTAACCCAGCAATAAAAGCAGAGAGCAGCACAAGGATGTGCATGCCACGAGCCATGGAACATTCCAAAGAATGCCTCTGCCCCCCAGCAGGTCAACAAATGCACTCTATCATTGATGGTTTTCTTATGTTTTACCACTGGAATCTTTCATCTCCTGGGTGGGAGTTAGCAGTGATTAAAGACCACAGCACTAGTAAGTATTCATGAAAAGCACATTTCTCAAGTGTTGTGAGGGAAACATGCCATTATTAAGATATGAAATCTTACACCACTAGCAATAACTGTATTACCTTAACACAATGGGTTCAAAGTTCTCTCAGCACTGAAGGAATAAAGAACTAGTTATTCTTTCCTGTGATTATAAACCAATCTGATATTTACTGAATTCCCAGCGGGGAGTAGAAGTTAATTTTGTTGAGCATTGTTAGAATTTTAATATAAATTAACCCTGTAATTGCTTGATTTCATCAAAATAATTCCCTCAAAGCAGCTTTTACACTGACACATAAACATCTGCTCCCCCAGATGGCAGGTTTTCTTCCTCACTTTGCTATCCTAAGCTCCTTAACATTAAAACTGTGCCTGGATGTGGCTACTTCCCAAAGATAGAACCTCCCCAGTTATTTATTCATTCTATGACTGCAGCTCGATGTTGCTGGGATAACAACATTCCCCATATGGATGCTTCTGATGTTACCACAAGAAAGAGGATGTGATACGTGTTTTATGCAAATTTGAAGACATTGCAGTTTTCTTTAAAGTTACCAATGATGAACATGCCCTCAGGCTAGCAGTGGCTGAGTCTCTTCTCAGACAAGAGGTAGCCCTCTCTGAAAATGAATTCCAGCAGGACTCACGTGGTCCAAGCCTTGTCCCCACCCTCATCTTGTGACAAAGGACTCCTCATGGTTACATTACTACTGAGAAGTTGTTACACCTGTACCCTCAGGCCGTGGCAACCAGCCCACAGATAAAAATTATAAAAACGATGCCTTTTTAGTGCTCTGGAATAATGCCTGACAGTGTAGGTGCTCCGATACCTCAAGGTTTGACAATCCATGCCTGCAAAAGAGCAAAGCACTTTGTTGGAAAATTAAAGGAAAAACAAGTCTCTAACAGCTTTCAGAAAGACATTCAAAAGAGTTGTAAATACACAGGCAAAGAGAAACAGAAAATCATATGTATATCCACCTGCTACTGGACTGACTTGCCTGGGTTCCTGGGTGTGTCCTGGAGTAATGATCTCCAAAGTAGGGGGTGTGCAGGAAGAGAATATGTTTTGTACCATGGGTAAATAACATTAAAAAGTAAAAAATAGCAATTATTTCATCTTTACCTCACCCTTTTTAATTTCTGTTTGTGCATATGTTTTATAATGTACACAATAGACCAGCACAGTACATTATTACATACGTATATAGTTGATAAATAAACAAATTGGGGTGAGTGTTAAAAGTTTTTACAGCTAGGAGGGTGCAGTCAGAGGATTGGAGGCCATTGCCCAGAGGACAGGCTGTGACACAATTACAGACTCCTGCTTTGCAGTGGATTTTCAGTAAGTGCTGGTCTCCTGAGCAACAAATCCTGCTCCCAGATCTCTGCCTGGACAAGGATGGTTTAGGAGGAAGAGTAACATCTCACAGCCAGAGAAAAACAGACCTGGGGCTACTTAAACAAAACAAATACATGCAGATTGAGATATCAGAATCTAATCAGAATCAACTGCCACAGCAGACACTTCCTTTCTCACTGGAAAAGGACAGAGAACAAAAGACTAAAATATAACTAAGCACATCCATGTCACAGAACTTTTGTCAGCTGGTGTTTATCAGAGTTCTGTTATTTTATAGGAACCTTGATTTAAAAGTAGAAAGGGACACAGCTAAAGGAACTAACCATGGAATGCATTCCCATTCATCGGGAATGAATGCCCTGTAGGGGGCAGATTCATTTGCAAAGATACTCCAAGATTGCCACTCACAACAGCTGTCAAGAGAGGTGGTTTCATAGCCTCTAAATCCTCTGAAAACAGGCAGCCAGCAGAATACCAACAGTAATAAAGCTTCAGCAACATTTTTTAATGGGATGCTGTGTGGTGAAAATATTATATTCCAGAGCAGAGCAGGAAAGCTAAAAGGATAATAACAGGAAGAAATAATCCCATGAGACTGAGTGAACCGTAGATCAACAGGGCTACACTGAGAAGACAAACAACCTGAGACATTAAAACAGGCAACTACAGCAGGAAAGTTCAAGTGTGTGTCACCAGATGATGCAGTTCAGTGGTAATTTTAATTTTAATTTTGCAATTAAAATGTCTAAAATTAGACATCTAAACAGGAATCTGCATACGTGCTAAATTCCCATTCTGATCAATGAGAACCTAATTAAAGTCAGTAGAGGCTGGGGTGCAGTTCAACTGACAGGGGAGGATAAGCCTGTTTGAGAATGACTTTAGGTTCCTGTAACTGTCCTGATTTCAGGGAAGTTTTAAATAGAACAGGAATGCAGATTCTCAGGGAATATAAAGATACCAACACTTAGACACTTACTTTTAGGTCTCCACATAGCATCTCTTTGGTGCGTAAAACAAGCTACAAGCACAAAATAAAAGGCACTCCAGCAGCACTCCCCTCCAAAGTATTTTAAGAGTGAGTTTCAACCACTATGTGTTATAGAGAACAAATCAGAAGCTGCAGAAGGCAACGGCCACATTTTCAAACTACCATGTGAAGTTAGGCAGTATATGCACTTCTAACACCTGTCTAAGTCAATAAACCCCGCATTTAAACAAACATTTACCTGCCTGTAATATATATAATACGTGTGGAATTAGTTAATTAGAGTTTATGTGCAAGTGAGAGTGAATGTTGATTTTTATCCCCAGCCTGTGCACACTGAGAAGCAAGTGTTGTAGATTTCACAGTACTGTGGGAGACTGAGAAAGACACTTCAAATTATCACAGTTAAATAACATTATTATTTCTTTCATCTCTCCCTTGAAAAAACAGATTTCCAAGAATGGGACAAGGGTGATTTCATGCCAAGGTCTTAGGTCCTAATAAGTACCTGCAAGTTATTGCTTTCAGTCAGGAAGACTTGGCACAGAACTTCAGGCTGCATTAAAATCTTAGCTGCAGCTGCTACTCTTGAAAAGTATGCAACAAATAAAAACACTGTCTTTTTGGACAATCTTAACATTTTGGGAATTTTTGATGTATTAGCTTAGTAATATTAGTATAAGCTTCATTTAGGCCAAATTAACCTTCCATACACCCCATCCACTCCAACAGTATATAGCTGGAACAGGAGTTACAAAAAGGGTTGACTTGGCAGGTGGAAATGCAGGAATGCTCATGGGGGACAAGACAACGAGGACACACTACACTTGCAAGAATTAACTACTTTGATTATTTATTTGTTACTTGTTTCAATCAGTTCCATCTTTGTTTCCTCAGTTTATTATTGCCACCTTCTTTTTAAATCGTCCCTATTTATTTACTTTGGCAAATTCTCTTTTATAAAATATTTTTATGGCAATACCTGAACTGTTGCTCTCGTTTTTCAGCCACCATTTGTAGTCTTTCTTGCTCCCTCTTCTCCCTCAGTAATTTTGCTCGCTCCTTCATCTTTACTTCTCTGTCCCGTGCCTTTTCTTCATCCAGTGCCTCCATCTCAGCTAAGTGCCTACTTTCCTCTGCCTCCAGAAAGTCACGAAGCCTGCAATGAAAACATTTGAATAAAGGCTAAATCAATCCTTCTGTTGAAGGACAAAGTTTTAGCTTTTTTGTTTTTAACACAAAAGTGGGTACTAGGCTCCTTTCAACACCTCTTGGAAATGTCAGAGAAGTGAACATCAAATTTTAACTCGGGGATCGTTCATGTTGTATCCATCGAGGGAATCTTACAGCACAGCATGAGCAATTCTGTCCAGGCACAGTTTAAACTCCTGATCTTACAAACCCACTTTCAAAGCTGCTTTATGACTTCAGTTCCCATTCATCAAATTCTTCTAATTCTCAGACTACCTTTGTCAGCATCTGATAACAATTAGATTTTGTACTATTGTTATCCTTCAGCATAGATCCACAGAATATCCTGAGCTGGAAGGGACCCACAGGGATCATCCAGCCCTGCCCCTGTCCCTGCACAGACACCCCAACAATCCCAGCCTGTGCATCCCTGGGAGCAGTGTCCAAACTCTCCTGGAGCTCTGGCAGAGTCCAGCCCCTGTCCCTGCACAGACACCCCAACAATCCCAGCCTGTGCATCCCTGGGAGCAGTGTCCAAACTCTCCTGGAGCTCTGGCAGCCTCGGGGAGCCTGGTCAGTGCCCCACAACTCTCTGAGGGAAGAACCTTTTGCTGATACTCTCCCTTCTCTTGCATCTGTAATTGCATCTTCTCTCAAATTCTCTTCTCTATAATTCATCTTGTCTCTTGCAATTTTAGCATCACTCCACAAAACACTTTATCCTGAAATATCTTTGATGAGAAAACTATGTCAAATAGGCAGTTTTTAAACACAGCATAATTTACCCCTCTGTTAGTCCCAGCAGTGAGAAACCTGGGGCTACGGAACCCAGAAATCACCGATTTCAACCCAAATGCAACAGTGTCTCAGCAGAAAGGGACCTGGCGAGGGTTGGTCCATGCAGACAGCTGAGCACAAGCCAGCGATGCACCCTTGTGGCAAAGAAAGCCACTGGCACCTTGGGCTGCAGGAGGAGGAGCACGGCAAGCAGGTCCAGGGAGGGAATGCTTCCTCTGGGCGGGGCTGAGGCCCCACGCCGAGTGCTGGTCTCAGCTCTGGGCTCTGCAGCACCATAAGGACGCAGCTTTAGCAGAGGGACACTGAGGGACTGGAACATCTGATGCTCCCAAAGGGAGAATCTCTCCTAAAGTTCCCTCTCTCTTGAGAGAGCTGGGACTGCCCAGCATGGAGAAGAGAAAGTGCAGAGGGATGTCACCAATGTACATAAACTCCTGAAGGGAGGGAATGCAGAAAAGACAGACAAATACTCATCAGTAGTGCTCAGTGACTGGACAAGGGGCCACAAATTAAACCATGTGGAATTCCAAATGAACAGAAGAAAACGTTTTGTTTTCTTTTTACTGTGCATGTGGTCAGATATTGGACAGGCTACCCACAGGGGGGATTCAGTCTCCATTTGTGGAGACAAGCAAAACCCAAACAGACACACACTCCTGGACACCCTGCTCTAGGTGACTCTAGGGCTGGACCAGATCATCTCAGGAGGTTCCTTCTAAGCCCAGTGGTTCTGTGGAACCCATGTACATCCCCTGAAGGCACGTTAGACCAGGACACCAAACTGACAACCTTCACAGTTACAAAGTCAGTTGACATGAGAGAGTAACTGAGAAATTAAATCACATGATTTTTTTCCCAAAGATCAGTAAAGCACAATTCTGTTCTTTACACAACAGCAATGTGCCTCACCTTTAATAGTTTTGAAAGATTTCTGGAAAATTTTAATTTTTTTCAGCTGGCTATGTGGCAAAGTGTTATTTGAAGGACCTAAACATCAGCTTGGTGAGTTTGCAACAAAGCCCTCAGTGAAACTGAACTGAGATAATTTCTGACACTTTACTACCCAGAGAAGCTGTGGATGTCCACAGCAGGGTGGGTGGAACTAGATGATCCCATCCAGCCCAAACGACACCAGACTGATTCTGTGATGGTTCAGTGCCCCATCTCTGAAAGTGTTCTAACACCAGGTTGGATAAGGCTTGGGGAAATCTAGTCTGGTGGGAGGTGTCCCTGCCAGGGTTCCTGGAATGAGATGAGTTTTAAGGTCCCTTCCAACCCAACCCATTCCATCATTATATGATTATATTATATTCATTCTTTATAAAAATCAAGCAATTAAAGTGCTACACTACTATACTACTACTACTACTCTGTGGCGGACAGGAGGCTCCAAATGCCGCCTGGGCTACACTGGTTACTATGTTTGAACACGTTATCACTGTGCCCGGCCCTCGGAGCACACACTGAAAACAGCAGGGGCGCTGCACTGGCTACTTGTTGGCTACCTCTGTCTTCTGACATCGATCTCCTGCAGGTACTGCTGCACGGTTGCCCGGACCTTCCTCTCGACAGCGCGGTGCATCCATTTGTCCTCGCCGTCCTTCTGCCAGTCGCAGATGTTGCGGTAGTGGAGGAACACCCGCAGGTCACGCTCCTGCTCACGCTGCCCCTCCTCCCGCACCCTCTCGGCTAAAATCGCCTCTTCCCTGATGTCTCTCTTGGAAGGCTTGGCTATCTGCGAGAGAAAGGAAATAGAGAGAGCGTGGAGACCTCACAGGACCCTTCCAGAATGTGAAAGGGCCCACAGTGAATCCACACAGGAACTCTATCAGGAACTGTAGTGACAGGACAATGGAGTAATGCGTACAAAGTGAAAGAGGGAAAATTAAGACAAGATGCAGAAATAAATTCTTTGTGAGGTACATGTTTCCCAGAGAAGCTGGGCTGCCCCTGCATCCCTGGAAGTCTACAAGGCCAGGCTGGACAGGGCTTGGAGCAACCTAGGATAGAAGAAGGTGTCCCTGCCCATGGCAGGGGCTGGGACTGGATGAGCTTTAAGATCCCTTCTAGCCCAAACCATTCATGGGTGAAAAATACAAAGTATTAATCTGCATTTTTTCAGTTGAATTCATGACTCTGCAAGTATCTGATATCAAATGATGAGTTCACTGTAATTATGGGGTAATCACAGAATCACTGAGGCTGGAAAAGAGCTCCAAGGTCATCAAGTCTAAGCTGTGCCTGATCCCCACCTCGTCACCCAGCCCAGAGCACTCAGTGACACATCCAGGCCTTCCCTGGACACATCCAGGGAAGGGAACTACAACATCTCCCTCCACAGTCCAGTCCAAGGCCTGAATGTCCTACCTGTGAAAAAATTCCTCCTACATTAGACAAGCCCAACCTATACTCCCACCCCATGTACACCAGGATGCCTGGGACCTTCAAACACAGCACCAGGCTCATCAGAACACCCAAACACAGCACTGGGCTCATCAGAACACCCAAACACAGCACCAGGATCCTCAGGACCTTCAAACACAGCACTGGGCTCATCAGAACCCCCAAACACAGCACTGGGCTTATCAGAACTCCCAAACACAGCACTGGGCTTATCAGAGCTCCCAAACACAGCACTGGGCTCCTCAGGACACCCAAACACAGCACCAGGATCCTCAGGACCTTCAAACACAGCATCGGGATCCTCAGGACCTTCAAACACAGCACTGGGCTCATCAGAACCCTCAAATACAGCACTGGGCTCCTCAGAACCCCCAAAAACAGCACTGGGCTCATCAGAGCTCCCAAACACAGCACTGGGCTCCTCAGGACACCCAAACACAGCACCGGGCTCCTCAGGACCTTCAAACACAGCACCAGGCTCATCAGAACCCTCAAACACAGCACTGGGCTCATCAGAACCCCCAAACACAGCACTGAGCTCATCAGAACCCCCAAACACAGCACTGGGCTCCCAGGGACCCCTCACACATTACCGGACTCCTCAGGACCCCTCACACATCCTCGGGCTCCCCGGGGATCCCTCACACAGCACCGGGCACTCGGGGACCTTCGAACACAGCGCCGGGCTCTTCAGGAAGCCCAGACACAGCACCGGGCACCCCGGCACCCCTCCCGGCTGCTCCCAGGGGGTCCCGCCCCAGCTGGCCCCGCTCTGGGGATCCGGCCCCCACGTCCCCTCAGTTCCCCGGATCGGAGCAGCCCCGGCGTGGCCCCTCACCAGCGCCACATCGTACGGCGCGCAGCCGGTGAATTCCCGGCGTCTGTGGGTGTGAGAGCAGTGAGGGGGCTGGGGACGGGCCGGGGGCCGCGCCGCCATGGCGGGTGGAGGCGCCGCCGTTGCTGAGGGGACGCGCGCGGGACGGAAGTGGCATCATGGCGGCGGGGGCGCTGAGGGGCGGCCATGGCATGGCGGGGGCACTGAGGGGTGTCCCTAGGTCAGGGGATCCTCACGGATGGAAGGGACCCTCCAGATCATCCAGCGCCTCCCCCTGCACCCAGCGCTGCCGCTGTAACTCCGAACCCACCACACCGCGGCACCCCGAGCCACAGCCCGGCGCCTCCTGAGCGCCTCAGGGTCGGCGATTTCTCTGCCTCTCTGTGCAGCCCGTGCCTGCCCGCCCGTGTGGCAAAATGGGGAATATCTGAAAGTTTCTGAAGAAAAGGTGTTCTTTAGTCATAGAACCATAAAATGTCCTGAGTTGGAAGGGAGCCACAAGGGGCCCTGTCCTTACCGCACACGACGTTAGGGACCCACAGGGTGCAGCCCTGGGACATCACTGGGGACAGCTGGCACAGGAATGGAAAGGATTTAATTAAGGTTAGTGAGCCTTATCTTAAGGAGGCAGCTTGGCAGAGCTGGGGGCTCCAGGGAGAGCTCAGAGCCCCTGGCAGGGCCTGAAGGGGCTCCAGGAGAGCTGGACAGGGACTGGGGACAAGGCATGCAGGGACAGGACACGGGCAATGGCTTCCACTGCCAGAGGGCAGGGATGGATGGGATATTGGGAATTGGGAATTGCTGGCTGGGAGGGTGGGCAGGCCCTGGCACAGGGTGCCCAGAGCAGCTGTGGCTGTCCCTGGATCCCTGGCAGTGTCCAAGGACAGGCTGGACACTGGGGCTGGGAGCAGCCTGGGATAGTGGAAGGTGTCCCTGTCCGTGGCAGGGGCTGGCACTGGATCCAGGACTTTAATGTCCCTCCCAACCCAAACCCTTCTGTGACTGTGAAAAGGAGATAATGACACCAATGTGTGCCCTGTGCCTGCGGGTGATGGTGCACTGTGAACCCACAGCTCCCAGGTCAGAACTGTCACAGAAACCTCCTGCAGCACGTCCTGAAGATGCCAGGCTCCAGACGTGCCTGGGCTGGAGGGAAATGGGAAGTAAAACATTGGCTGCGCATCAGTGACTGCCTCAAGATCACTGCCCTCAAAGGAGTCACAGGAAAAAGCTGCTGCTGAAGTTTCGAAGCTCTGGGGGACACACACATACACTGCCAAGAACTTTGCTTTCTTGCACATAGTCACATTAGCTTCTCTGATAACAAGTTGAAAAAAATTATCCCAGGGAAGAAAGGTCAATGTTTAACCTGGCTGTAAAGCTTGTTCTCATCCAATTAAAATGCAGTGCAGTTACTTCTGGTGTCAATGATGGGATCCTTGCACAGTCAAACTCAGCAGTTTGATACACAGGATTTACACACTGTGTTATATGTATGTGTTATACCACCATGGTAGTGCTTGAAATGGAATCTTTTGAGTTTGTTTCAGTAGATACTATCATACTTTTGTGACTTAGTCTTTGAGGTGTTTGTGCAAGGAAAACTCTTCCACATCACTTTCCTCCTGAAAACTTGTGTTTGAGTGGAGGGAGGGCTGAATTTCTTGGTATTTTATAGTTTTGCCTAGTATGTTATGGTGTGTATAAGGGTAAATGTTGCCTTAGTCTTAAGATCTACACAAAACCAGTGATCAATTTTATGTGTAATAGACAGTGTACAAATGTGCAGCACTGCCATCTGTTTGAAATCCAAAAATAAATAGGATGCGTGGATTCTCTAGAGCCCCCATTCTCCTGTGAAGTCCCTGCACCAGCTCTGAGAACATTTCCTACTGAAAAAGCTGGGTTTATTCCAGGTGACTTGTGACTATGAGTTTATTTTACATTACTGTTTGATGGAAAAAGAGATTCTCCTTAACTTAGATGCCTAAGAGAACCCAGGTCACCGGCTTTCCTCACTGGGAATGTACACAGGGATATAGGATATACATAGGATGTGGTCTGTTCTGGGTTGGCTGGATTGAATTCTCCTTCCTGAAACCTCCCTCTGAGGAATGGCCCATAAACTTCTTATATTCACAAAACCACAGAATCCCATAAACTATGTATTCACAGAACCACAGAATCCCAGGATGGTTTGGGTGGGAAGGGACCTGTCCCATTCCACCCCTACCAAGAGCAGGGACACCTTGCACTATCCCAGGGTTCTCCAAGCCCCCTTGGCAAGAGAGAGGGGCTGGGAAGGCATGGAAGAAGGACAGCATGTGCTGATGGATGGAGCAACTTAGCAAACCAGAGCCCATTTTCAGGAGCAAAATCTGCAGTGGGAAAATCTGGCAAGGACAGTGGGGCCTTTCTGTTCTTCAAGGAAGTATGAGAAATTGATTGGTATCAACTGATGGACAGTTCCCTCTTTGTAAAAAAGAAACTTTCAACTTCTTCCTCTACAAAGAAAATTAACTCTATTTAAGGGAACCAAAGTCGTCCTCACCCCTCATAAAAGACAATTTTTCCTAAAACGGCTGCCTATTTCTTTGTCTGGCTTTGTGGTGGCTACATGAGCCAGTGCTTGGGCATACCAGGTGCCTTCCCTCTGTAGGATCAAATGTCCATCTGACCTGCAGTTGCCTCTGGTTTCCCAGGCTGGGGCTTTCAGAGGTTGCCAGTTCCCCTCTGTTTCTGAATCCCCCTGGGGATTCCTCACTGGTGACACTCCACACCATTTCAGGTTCCTCCAGCCAGGATTTCTTATGATTCTTCCTCCAGGCAGTCTTCAAAGTACTTGCTTTACGGAAACCATGACACTTGCCTATTTGTGTCTTTTGGGGTATTTTTTTTTAATGTGAGGGATTTCCTGTTTGCTCAGAACCACATGACTGCAAGAGTCAGGGACAGAAATACGCCTTCAGTGACACACTTTGCGTCAGTAGCTGAGCTCAGAACTTCTACTAATGTATTTTAAAAATGTAAGTTACATATAAACCTTTCCCTAATGCTGATAGTCACAGACAGCACATGTATTGTGGTGCAGAGCCACATAGGCCTGGCTGTGGCAGGAATCACAGAAACCTGGAATGGTTTGGGTTGGAAGGGACATTAAAGCTCGTCCAGTGACACCCCCTGCCATGAGCAGGGACACCTTCCACTATCCCAGGCTGCTCCCAGCCCCAGTGTCCAGCCTGTCCTTGGACACTGCCAGGGATCCAGGGACAGCCCCAGCTGCTCTGGGCACCCTGTGCCAGGGCCTGCCCACCCTCCCAGCCAGCAATTCCCAATTCCCAATATCCCATCCATCCCTGCCCTCTGCCAGTGGAAGCCATTGCCCGTGTCCTGTCCCTGCATGCCCTGTCCCCAGTCCCTGTCCAGCTCTCCTGGAGCCCCTTCAGGCCCTGCCAG
This sequence comes from Cinclus cinclus, assembly GCF_963662255.1. Lineage (NCBI taxonomy): Eukaryota > Metazoa > Chordata > Aves > Passeriformes > Cinclidae > Cinclus > Cinclus cinclus. Next base: position 84,419,330 of record NC_085084.1, read on the forward strand.
GGGCTCTGAGCTCTCCCTGGAGCCTTCTCTTGTGCAGCTGAGCACCCCCAGCTCTGCCAGGCTGGCTCCAGAGCAGAGGGGCTCCAGCCCTGGAGCATCTCCGTGCCCTCCTCTGGACTGGCTCCAGCAGCTCCATGTCCTACTCATGCCTGGAGCCTCCAGCACACAGACAGATTTTTTGTGTATCTTGTGCAGTTTCCCCGAGACAGCAGCCTCTCATCTTGGCTTTCATCTCTTGCCACTGTAATTCATTTAAATTCATGCTGTCACTAATTTCTGTAGCCCGAGAGTCCCAAAGATGTTCCGTGTTGGAACTTTAAGCACCATTGACTCATCCTTCACCTGTCTGTGACACAACACGTGTTTCTGTTGCCTCCATGCATCTCCCCATGGAATTTAATGGGTGCAAGTATAAGCACTGGCACATGAAACTCAGGTAGTCCTTAATATTTATTTGACTCTGAACTTCACAGGAGGATTCAGAGTTTTGAGTTGGAGGCTGAGAAGAGCTCTGTGGACTTTCTGAGTGAATTAAGGGGCAGCTGATAGGGCAGGTCTGTATTTGGCCGTGGCTGGCCATATCAGCTGCCTGCATGAATCCTGTTTTGTCACTGTGGTCCAGATGTGGAAGTGCAAAGATCAGAGTCCTTCCCTGACCACATCTGAGTCAGGCACCATCCAACAAATGCTCCTTTTTACCCCAAATCCACATGGTGGAAGGGGGTGGGAGGATGGGAGGATCAGCTGCTTCCCTGTCTCCACACCCACAGGAGAGCAGAAAATATATTTTTCTCCTTCCTTTCTCTCAGCCTTGAAAAAGCAAAGGGTGACCACAAAAAAGGAACATGGTGTGAGGGAGGGGTGAATAATTTTAGCATGATTAGGACAAAGCAAATTGCACTAGTGGATTTACAGTTTTATTTCTATAAATCTGCCTGTGGTCCTTCACTGCCTCCCTACCCCAAGAGCTGATCTGTCTCAGGAAACATCTCCCTGCATGCTCCAGGTTTCACCAGGAAGACTGTACACCTCCAAGTTGCTTTATCTGTATTTTGTAATCAGAAGGGGATATCACAGAGAAGCTTGCCAGGCATCCTTTGGGGTTTCACCACCTACGTCTTGCCTGGCTGCTCTCAGTCACCTGCTTGGTAAGTTGGTGAGTTCAGCAAGGTCCAAATTCCCCTCCCAGCAAATCAGAGCAGAGCAGAGCAGAGCACCAGGCTCCAGCTCCCTGCAGGCACAGCTTCAGGGCTGAGGCAGCCTTACCTGTGGCAGAGTGCTGAGGTGTGGCAGAAATCAGAATTCCAAGTGACTGACATGGATCCTCGAGCATGAACACTCCAGGGAAATGGAAATGCTACCCTGCTGAGCTCTCTGCTGACATGGGATGGAGATCCATTCACAGTCCTTGCCTTTCTATCCAACTCCAGGCAGGAACAATTTCCCTTCTGCAAAAATATGAATATTTGTCTTGGGAAACACACTTTTTTCCGTACCTGAGATGAGAACTGAGTGTGTAACCCAGCTGGAGTGTTTAAAGAGGAACTGAAAGTATTTGAGTTGATATTTTCAAACTTGGCTACCTGGTAATTTTATGATATCAATAAAAGATAATTTTATTCTTTTTAGCTGGAAAGCTGACTGTAAATTTTCCTTCCTCTTATTTTTACACAAGTCTTTTCAACAGAACCAAATGATTCCATGAAATAAGGTCATGTACTATAAAGATGCTTCTGTGTCATCCTCACATGCCAGTCATGGGAGACTGATTTTCTGTCCTCATTGCAGTGGGGGCACCAAAATTTTGGGCACAGTCAGCAGCTAGAATGGGAAAAAAGTAGGGATAAGGGGCAAAGTCAGTGGGAGAATGAGGAAAGGACACGTTAGACAGAGTTTTTGTTGACTGGTGGTTCTCAGATAAAGTTGGTGTTATGGGCTTTTTCCCAGAAGACCTAGAAAGTGAGTCCAGCCTGAGAGCTGTTTGCAGTGGGGCTTTTGGAAGGGAGGTGGGGTGCTGGCAGAAAGGGGGAAAGAGAAAAACAAAACTAAACTAAACTAAACAACAACAACAACAACAAAATCCTTGGAAATTACGAGCCAGTTAACTTCAGTTCCTGATAAACAACATCAAAGAGACCATGGAATAAGTCACGGGGAAATCATTTGCAGGCAAGAAGAAAATACGGTGACGAATACCAGCCAACAGAGATATGATAAGGACAAATGGTTCCATGCTAATCGCATTTCCTTCTGTGATGGGTAACATGCTCTGTGGGGAAAGAAGCAGTATATTTAATATCTTAAGGTTTCTAACACCCCCCTGTGCCCCCACAGCACCTTCATCCCCGTGGCCTGTCCAGAATGACCCCTGGATCCCCCACCCATGGCTTGGTGTCACCTGGGTTACTGTCCCACTTCTTGTGGGTTTAAGTTTCAGTAATAACCTGGAGGAGAAAACAGAGAAATTTTTTATGTGGAGAGCACATGGACATGTTAAGGACAAGAATTGCAATAGAAATAGAGTTTCCAAGAGATCTTGAGGATTTGGAGGAAAGGGTTGAAAAATCAGACGTGATGCAGAAAGGACAAGGCATAGAGGGACAGGACAGAGGCAATGGCTTCCACTGCCAGAGGGCAGGGATGGATGGGATATTGGGAATTGGGAATTGCTGGCTGGGAGGGTGGGCAGGCCCTGGCACAGGGTGCCCAGAGCAGCTGGGGCTGTCCCTGGATCCCTGGCAGTGTCCAAGGACAGGCTGGACACTGGGGCTGGGAGCAACCTGGGATAGTGGGAGGTGTCCCTGCCCATGGCAGGGGGTGGCACTGTGTGAGGTTTAAGATCCCTCCCAGCCAAACCATCCAGGATTCTTGGATTCCATGACACCAGCAGGGTTGCCCACGTGGACAGAAGTAATCAGGGGAGGTGGATGGGGAACAGCTGCCTTGGAAGCAGTTCCCTTGGCAGAACTCCATGACCACGAGCTGGGAGTGAGTCAGCAAGGCCACGGCACTGCAGGAGAAGGCAGTGAGCTGTGGGTTCATTACAACCCTTGGGGATCACACTGTGCTTCCTGGCATTTCCAGAAAAACAAAGCTTAGTGAGAGAATTAGCTCTGGAAAGATATGTGGTCTCATGTGCAGAAAGGGATTTTATCTTTACGTTGTGGTCGTCGGGTGGATAAGGGGAAATGTAAAAATCCTTTTCCTATCACGTTACAGCTTCCAGTACGAACCATTGAACCACACTGCTGAACGTGCAATAAATAAATCAGTGGGAAAACAGTTGTTTTTCCACCACGTTTCCTAAACTGATCTCAGACTGAAAATCAGCAAACCCAACCAATTTACCCAGGGCAAGAGGTCTATGGCACGCAGGAGCTCTGGAAACACAACCTCCTCTTAGACTTTATCAGATTAAATAGTTTTAATTTCCATTTTTCCCCAACTCCCTTCCAAAGCTGACTGTGAAAATTCCGGTTTACTGCTGCTTCAAAATCTCTTGTTCAATAGGAATCTCCTGATTTCAATATTAATATGGTAGGAAATGGTGCAAAATATCATAACCAGGGCAGCTTCTGATATTTGGGATACATCTCTGTGAGTACATTTTGTTCTGGCAAGTTACTTTCTAGATCTCCTTTAATAAAAAATCAGCCACCATTGATTTTAAATAACACTTTGTTCTGAAACAAACAGCATACAGGTGGTAACATTTTAATTAACGATCCCATTTTATTCTCACAGTGAAATAACCATTCTTTTGTTTCTAATTAAAAAGTTCCAGTGAACTAACAAGTGACAAAACTGGTAACAATATTTGGGTATTAAAGAAAGGTGGGGTTTGATTAGTGTTTTGGTTGGTTTTGAGTTGTTTTGCTGGTTTTTTTTAATTCCTTTATATTTAATTTTAAATCCAATGTCAGACTTTGCCCTTTCATTTTCCTTCAAACTATTTCCCCCAGATTACCAATCATTCCTACAAAACTTTTAAAAAAGAAAAAAAGGTGAAAATGCTGATTTTTTTTTACATTAAAAAAATACTCCACAATTACACACTATTAATATTTAGTGTTGCAATGGAAATTATGATGGCAAAGAGAGGCTTACTGTTCAGAGGAACAGTAAGTAACAGTAAGTAACTGACTCTGCGAGCAGTCCTCAAGTTCTGACTTTGTGCTGATCTTTACTCTCCAAGGAATTCAGTTTTGGATATCAGCTTCACCCCACTTTCTGCATGGGGATTTCTCCTTTCAGCAGCAGGCAAAGACAGTCTGCTGCCTTCCAAAGCAGCTACAGCTTAATTTCATGGGCTGTGGGCAGAGGCTGTCCATAGTCTCCCTTTCCTGCTTTTCTGCTGGAGAGCTGGCTCAGCACATCCCCTCCAAAATCCACCTCACCCAGAAGACGCTGCATCACAGCAATTTTGCCAGGAAGGGGCAATGGCAGGAAACGCGTTCTCACTGCATCCTGCAGCCCTGCCGAGGGTGGGTTCAGCTCAGGTCAGGCTGCCAAAGGTCTTCTCTACAAAACAAATCCCTGGCTGCCAGTCCTGCACCTCCAGGTCGTTTGTAAAAGCACGAGGCTTGGCTGATGGAAATAAAGAGACAAATGCAGCCCTCTGCAGCCACTGAATTCCAAAACTTCTCCCTATAGCTGCTCAGCCTCACATTCCAGTGGTTGGGATGTACTGCTGAGTGTCCAAACCTGTGTTGTGGGATCACAGAATCACAGAATAGCTTAGATTGAAAGGAACCTTAAACACCATTTGAGTCTATCCCTGCTATGGGCAGGGACACCTTCCACTATCCCAGGATGCTCCCAGCTCCAATGTCCAGCCTGTCCTTGGACACTGCCAGGGATCCAGGGACAGCCCCAGCTGCTCTGGGCACCCTGTGCCAGGGCCTGCCCACCCTCCCAGCCAGCAATTCCCAATTCCCAATATCCCATCCATCCCTGCCCTCTGGCAGTGGAAGCCATTGCCCGTGTCCTGTCCCTGCATGCCTTGTCCCCAGTCCCTGTCCAGCTCTCCTGGAGCCCCTTCAGGCCCTGCCAGGGGCTCTGAGCTCTCCCTGGAGCCTTCTCTTGTGCAGCTGAGCACCCCCAGCTCTGCCAGGCTGGCTCCAGAGCAGAGGGGCTCCAGCCCTGGAGCATCTCCGTGCCCTCCTCTGGACTGGCTCCAGCAGTTCCACGTCCTTGTGCTGTTGGAGCCCAGGGCTGGAGGCAGCTCTGCAGGTGGGGTCTCACCTGAGCACAGGGGCAGAGGGGCAGAATCCCCCCTGCCCTGCTGCCCACAGTGTGAGGGATCAGCCCAGGCCATCGAGTCCAGTACCCCAGCAGCTTTTCCATGTATTCCTCCCACATCTGATCCACATATTCCTACTGTTCAGGGAGCATGTGATTGATAAGACTGTCTTCAGATAGACCAGAGGCTGGATGAAGGGGAGATAGCTGTGGGTTAGCAATCCTGGAAGGCAAATCTGATGTAGATCTTTGTGCTGCAGTGAGAGCTCTTCACAGAGTTTAGTGTAACTTTGCTGGAAAGTTGCAGAACTTCTAGGGAAGAAAGAAAAAAAAAATCACCGAAGAAACCCCAAACCGCGCCGAACTCCACAGTAATTTGCCTTGACATTTGGTCCCGGCTCTCCCCACCCCCTGCTTGCAAATCTGCCTGTTTGGCCACGGGGAAACGCGTCCCGTGGGTGGGCAGGGCAGGGCAGGGCAGGGCAGGACAGGACCGGACCGGGGCGGGCCGGGGGCGGCTCCGCGGGGAAGCCGGGGACGGTGCGGGGACACAGCCCCAGAGCTGCCAGCGCCCGACATGGACTGCGGAGTCATCACCTCCAAGACTGTGCTGCTGCTGCTGAGCCTCGCCTTCTGGGTACCGGGGGGCTCTGTCGGGGGGAACGGGGGGCTCTGTCGGGGGGAATGGGAGCTCTGTCGGGGGGAACGGGAGCTCTGTCGGGGGGAACAGGGGCTCTGTCGGGGGGAACAGGGGCTCTGTCGGGGGGAACAGGGGCTCTGTCGGGGGGAGCAGGGGGCTCTGTCACGGCGAAGTGCCCTCGATCCCCGCAGTGAGCCGGGCATTGAGCCTAGCTGCGCGCAGGTGACTCGTGCATTTCTGTGGCAACCCCTAATTACGTACTTCTAAAGAACAAGGAGATTTAGGGGCTTAAGTTTCTCGGGGCGGGGGAGGGGGGGGGGGGGGTGGGGAAGTCAGAGCTTGTTACTGTTTGTTTGTTTGTTTGTTTGTTTGTTTGTTTGTTTGTTTGTTTTTCTTCGTGGCGTGTTTTTTAATGCACCCGGTTTTGTTTTAGTGGTGTTTTTTAAAAAAGCGGTGTACAGCCACGTTTTGTGATCGGAAGGAAATGGAGCCGCACGGCGAGGGCGTTGTGCAAGGGCTCTGCTCCGTATTTGGGGAGAGGAGACTTTTTTATTTTGGTGGGGGGGCGAGGTTTGAAGTGCTGAAAACTTCGTCACAGCAATGTCCTTGGCACAGTTATGGCTTTCCAAGTCACTTCTGCGATAATTTTTTACAAGCAAGTGAAAGAACGAGGGTGGTTTGTACAGTTTTCAAGGCTGACCCGCGCTGTTTTGGGGTGTCGGAAGCTCGTGACAGCAGGGCCTGGGGCTCGTGGCTGTTCAGAGCAGCCGGGAATTATTCTGGTAGCCAGGCTCGGGTATTCCCCGTGCGTGGGGAAGTTTGGGAAACCCCCACCACTGCCATCCAGCATCCTGGGACTTGTGTGCTGCTCTCAGGGAAAGGTCCCTGTCAAACCTTGTCGGGGGTTCACAGCTGCTTCCTAGCACCTGGGCGTTCTCCAGACGGGGTTTTGCCAGGGATTCTTCCAACCTGGCGGTGACAGCCCCGGCTGGGGTTCAGCGTGGCAGCGCCCCTTGCTCTGGGTGTAACAGGGGCTCTTCCTGAGGAGAAGAGCCAGAGTTTTCCAGAGAGATGCTATGTGAGGAGTGAAAAAAATAAAAGCAGAAGAAGGAATACTGATGGAATTAATCCCTGGGGCCTCGTGGGGTGTGGTGCCGTTTTGTAAAAACACGACTTGCTGCTGGCTGTGGTGAAGAGCTGGTTCCCACTGTCCTATGCCTCCTTTATGGAGGTGCAGCACAGTTTATTGCTGCATGTGCTGAATTTTTTTTTTTCTTTTGAGAAACATTGCAGCATCCCAGTGTTTGTATGTGGAAAGCCCCTGAGCCTCAGATCAGGTGTACCTCAGGTTAGCATCACTACTTGGCTTTCTAAAAATGAAACAACAGCCTTATGTCCTCCTAGGAATGTCTTCAGTGCTTTTTCTTCTGCTGTAGAACTCTCTGATTGAGATTACACCCGTGGACTGTCAGTAACAATCCTTCTGCGTGTCTGTGGCCTCTGAATTTGGGGTGACCCAGACCAGCCCTTTGGCTTCTTTTTATCCCAATAAGAGCAGAGCAGCCCAGTACCCGTGGCATTTAGATGCTGCTGCCACCATTATGCGTGTGTGTGGTAATCACATTCCAGCAGCAGAACTGCAGAACCTGGAATTCTGGTTTTAGGAGGGTGGAGGTGGAGGGACTGATTCTTTTATGCTCCTTCAGAACATTGCTAACAGTTAGGGCTCTGTAAGTACAAGGCTCCAGATGATTGTGGAAACACAGGATTTGCAAAGAACATTGAAGCCCTTCTCCAAGGAGTAATTATGTCCAGACACTGCATGCTGCAGATCTTTCCCAGCTCAGAAGTGATTATGGAAAACAATTTGCCACCTGTGTAGTCAGCAGATGGTGCAGATGTGGTTCTTTGACAGAAGTTATTACTTAAGTATATCCTAAAAAAGGCAAAAAATCCTCCTTTGGATTTCTGATCGTTATCATGCAGAGTGAAGGAAGTCAGAGCTTCCACAGTGACAAATCGGGGCTTCCCAATTGAGGTGAAAAAACAGCTTTTCTCCTGAGCACCAGGCACAGCCTTGTATGTGCAGGTCATTCTGCGAGTGAGGGACCTATGCATAACTTCCCCCCAAAAATCTCAGTGATTTAAAGATTATTTAATTACAACGTTACCGCGGGTGGTGCTTCAGGCTGTGGGAGCTCATCCCACCTCCTGTTCTGCTCTTTAGCACCTTCTAATTAGGTGCAAGTGCCTGGTTGTTTTGGTAAATGGGTGTTGGCCTGCTCTAGGTGAAGACTGGGGATGCACGTTTATCTCATGGGACCTAAAAGAGGAGAGGAAGGGTCAGAGCAGACCACGATGTTCTAGGCAATGTTTCTTGAGAGGACTGGGCTGAGTGGGATGTGGTGGTGCTCTTTTTGAAGGAGAGGGGTGAAATGCTGGGATTCACTTCCTGGTCCAAGGGAAGAAACTGAGAATCCTAAAATGAGATGGAAGCTTCATGCTCCAATATTTCTGTATAATGTTCAGTAAACACCTTCCCAGATTGCTCCTAACCTCAAAGCATCCAACACCTTGTCCCTGCTCACCTTCAGCTTCGTTGTCACTGAAAGGTCCCTGCCTTCAGAGGGGGTTTGGCATCCACCTGTGGTCCTGGGGAGTAGGAGTTGGACTTCCATCATCCTTGTGGGTTGCCTCCAACACAAGATACTCAGATTCATCACCAGAGGGCTCCTTTAGCATTTGATCTGCTGACAAGAAATGCAGCCCCCTGCTACGGACCAGAACACCTTCCACTAAAGGTTGCTCAGGGAATCACAATATTGCTGTGGTTCACGTTAAATCATTTGTAGTACTTTGGAGCTATAAACTTACCCACAAGAAAAATTCCTGCATGTGTGAATGGTTTGAAATCACTCGTGACAGTAATGAGAACTTTGGGAATGCTTACTCTGAAGCCTCAGCCAGAGAGAAATCTGGATGTTTTTAACAAACAATGTATTAGATAGTTTTGAAGAACAATGTAGTAGATAATTTTAATGAACTTTGTATTAAATAGCAAAGATTACCTTGAAGAAGGGAAGAAGGAGGTGAGTTCCTTGGGAGTTGGGGTGATTTTTAAGGTCCCTTCCAACCCCAGCCATTCTGTGATTTCCAGCTCATTTCTGAATGGTGAGAGAAGAGCAGCCACATGATGCAGAGTGGTCACAGGGTGGGGATGATGCCTGGGCCAGGGCTAGGCCCTTTGGTGTGATCCTGTTGATGCCTTGAAAGAGTAAAGCTCCTCCTTGTTTTAAATGATTCTGCCCAAAATCAGGAAGCAGAACTGAACTGACTTTCAAGAAAATGGGCTATGCTGTATTCCATAGTGGCCTCACAGGCTAAATTAGAATGAAGCTGGTGGTGCTGTGTGGTCAGCACAGGGGAAGTGTTGGTGCAGTGGTGAGGATTCGGAGGAACAACCTCAGCCAGACTGTCCCCAGCAAACCCTGCAGCTGTGAAGGGACCCGCTGGATGGCCGGGCTGTGTACCCATCCTAAAGGCACTTAGATGTCTTTGAAGGTCTCCCAGTGTGCAGGTCACCAAAAAACAGAGGTCTGATATTGACAGGCTGAGAAGGTGTGGGCGGTGAGCCTGGAGACCATGTAACAGCCTTCCAGAGTCTGACAGGGGCTATGAGGAAATCAAAGGGGGATTCTTCATCAGGAGCTGTAGTGGTGGGAGAATGGCTTCACACTGAAAAGAGGGGAAATTTAGGGTAGATATTGGGAAGGAATTGCTCCTGGGAGGGTGGTGAGGCACAGGCATGGGTTGTCCAGACAAGCAGAAGTGTTCCAGACCAGGCTGAACAGGGCTTGGAGCAATCTGGGATAGTGGGAGGTGTCCCTGCCCATGGCAGGGGCTGGGACTGGATGAGCTTTACAAGTCCTTCCAACCCAAACCATTCTGGATTTTGGTGATTTCATGCTATGGAAGTGTGTGTGGTGATTACAATGGCTCAAGAGGTCCTATTCTGGTACTTCTTCTGCAAGATTTAGGATTAGCTCTGCTGCGATTTAGGTGCACCTTGGTGTCTGAGCCTGGAACAGCTGCTTGAGAAACTGGGGTGGTTCCGAAGGCAAATATTGAACTACTGGGTGTTTTGTGTCCAAACAGGCTGCTCGGATCCAAAACAGCCTGGAACTGACTGATAAATCAATCCGTGCTCAGCTAAATTATACTCCGTGCAAGCTCATGCCCTGCAGTCTGTTTATTTGAGGAGAATATGAGTGAAAATAGGGGTTCTGACAAGTGAAAATGGGGGTTCTGCTTTCTCCTCCTCCTGGTCTTTTTGCCTCTGTGACTGTGATTTGCAGCCGAGCCCCAAGGCAGGGGTTTAAGCATTAGAAGTTGTAGGAATTGGGGCAGGATTCCTTGCTTTGCACTGCTGGGCAGTGCCTCCATGAGGACATTTTACCATCTGTGCTTTGTAGGGTATGTGCTGGAGTTTAGGGATGGGAAAATAACCTTGGAGTTACGTTTGGGGAATGGAAGAAGACATGCTAAAAGAACTCTTAAGGTGGGCATTTATTTAATATAGCTTGAAAACAAGTCAGAATACCCTCTGAGTGTGTGGTTTCGCAGCATGTAAAAACTGCAAGGAAATGCTGGTTTAGGTTTGGGGATTTTTTTTTTTTCCTGAAGGAGAGACATAGGCTCTCAGAGCCTTTTGGCAACTGTTCACTGTTTTCATTTGAGGAGAAAAGGAAAAAGCAAGCGTTTCCCACCATACCCAGCATGCAGCCCTGAGGTGTGTTTTGAAGGCAGGCTGAAACATGCCCTGCAGTTGTACATCCCAGCAGAATACTTAGGTGTAACAGACTTCGATGAGTCTGCTGTGGCTCAGTGTAAGTTGGCTCAGAACATTTGTCTGGGTTCTGTCCCACCTCTGTAGTTCAAGTGAGGAAACTGCGATTTGAAGGTTTTTATTTGAGGGTAATGATCAGCATGAGATTGACAGGAATTCTCTCCTGGAGCTGCTGGTGCTGTAGGAATCGAGAGCAGCCTGGTAGGAGCTCACAGATTTGGTGCTTTTTGCTCCCATCAAAAGCCAACTTGCTGAGTTTAGTATTTTTATTATTATGTAAATCAGTGTTTTGAACATGTGAGGATCTGAGGGAGCAGTGCAAGTTTGTGTAAGAACAGGAGAAACCCAATCCTGCCTCCAGCCCTGGGCTCCAACAGCACAAGGACGTGGAGCTGCTGGAACCAGTCCAGAGGAGGGCACGGAGATGCTCCAGGGCTGGAGCCCCTCTGCTCTGGAGCCAGCCTGGCAGAGCTGGGGGTGCTCAGCTGCACAAGAGAAGGCTCCAGGGAGAGCTCAGAGCTCCTGGCAGGGCCTGAAGGGGCTCCAGGAGAGCTGGACAGGGACTGGGGACAAGGCATGCAGGGACAGGACACGGGCAATGGCTTCCAGTGGCAGAGGGCAGGGATGGATGGGATATTGGGAATTGGGAATTGCTGGCTGGGAGGGTGGGCAGGCCCTGGCACAGGGTGCCCGGAGCAGCTTTGTTTGCCCCTCTGTGACTGTCCTTGCCCAGATGATGGTGGTGCTGCCCACTGGCAGGACCAGTGAGCACAAGCTGAGGCACAGGATGGTCCCTCTGAGCATCAGAAAACTTTTTCACCGTGAGAGTGACCAAGCACTGTCACACGCTGTCCTGGGTGAAACCAGAGAGCACAGATGTGGCAATACCTGATTTACCATTTAGAGAAATGAATATAGTAGGAAATGGTAACTGTAGCCAGGAGGTCCCTTCCAGCTGGCAGGGTTTTAAATCCAGGATGGGAAAAGGGAGAGCAAATTGTGCACATGGGATGGGAGCTGCTGAGTTTGGGTCACTTGTCATTGCTGGGAGAAACCAGCTTTGCCTTGGGCCATGGGAGACCCTCAGGTCTGGGAAGTGCTTGGTCCAAGGGGAGTTTTAAACTGGTTAAAATGAGGATGAAGTGAGGAAAGCTTTCTCAAAAGTGCTCAGTGCCTTTCAGTGTTTTCCCCTAAAGTCACTAGAAAACCTGTTGCCTCCCTGAAAATGGAATGGTGCAGCAGCCAGGGAGGACTTGAAACTCTGGTAGTGGATGGGAAGAATAAATCTTGTAGTACAATAAATCAGCGAGGGATCCAGATAGTGACTCCCTTTGCCATGCAAGCTGGCTGTTGGGTAATAAATACATTATTTATGGAGGAAATGTGCAAAACCTTTCAAGCAGAAGATTTACCCACCAAGGTAAATCAAAAACACTTCTTGTACACAGAGAAAAAAAGCCAAAAACAAAACAAAGACATGGACTGTGTTCTGTGTTAAGGAGAGAATGGGCAGCTGTAACTGAGACCAGTGTTGCTGGGGGTTGTTGATTCTAGAGATGAGAGGCATGGGGACAGCACAGTAGTAATAACTGTAATTGGCAGAGGAATAACTGAAGGTGACATATCCCACTCTGTCCATTGAAACTGCTGAAAAGGTGACAGCATCCCAGTGAACGTAGGTGTTGGATGGGAAGGCAAAACACCAGCATGAGGTGTTGCACTGGGTGAGGAGCCCTGACTATGCAAAGATGCTGGTAAAAAAAGCAGGATTTGAGCCTTAAAATTAACTCGGGCATCTCTGTGAGCAGGCCGTCTAATGATGAATTAATGTGGCAGTGGTCCATAAAGGGTTTGTGTGGATATTCATAGTTCTTTCAGTTCGTGTTTGCTGTAGCAGACAACCACTCCTACTGTGTCACAAAAAGGGTATTATTTCTCTTTCCTGTCTTTGCCCATAAAAAGTCAATGATACAGGACAAAGTCCAGCCAGCCTGAGTTTTGTGCTGTGGTGGGTATTAGTGCTGGGAAAGTCCCACTGGACAAAGGAGAAATGTCTTTAAGTCTCATAGCCTCAATCTTTCAGTGTATAGAGGCTGCATCGTGCTGGACACATGGGGTGAATTCAGAATTCACCCTGTTCTTAAGCTTCTCCTTTTAACACTATGGCTTTGTTACTCCATATTTTTAATTTTGCAGCCTTTTAAAAAGAAAGTCATATACCATTTTACAGTAACAGACCCAGTCATAGAACCAACACTCTGAAATGATGGGATGCTGGGTGAAACCTTTTAAAAATTACCCCAAATCCTCCAACCGGCAGACACTGCATTTTAACATCACAGCTGGTAGTTTGGCTCCTTTGGTGTACCTTATCTGGGTTTGGCAGGGGACAAAGAAGCCTGTGCTGATAACTGTGAATCTACAATGATCTCTGTTCTCAGCCATCATGTAAGGTTGGCTTGTGAAAACAGAGAAGTAAAGGTGGAAAAGCACCTGTTCTGCCTCACTGATATAAAAAAGAAAGATAGATAGATATATATATATATAATTTGCATGTGTTTCAGAGCAGTGGTATAGAGGAAGCTTTAAGCAGCCCCTTCTATGTCTGTGATTAGGTGGCATGATGTATTTGCATGGCTATAAGCCTCCTGAAAAGGGTCATCAGTATACAAAAACACTGGAAGATAAAGTAAGAGGCTTGTTATATTTTTAAAAGTACATAAAATTACTGTTTTCCAGCAGCTGTCCTGTTCTGCACCAGTGAGACAGTCCAGGCTTCTGTTTCATGGGCAGGATTGAATATTTACGGCGCTGTGTGTGTGTGTGTTGTGGACTGAGAGTCCCCCCTTTATGTGTTTGCACTCTGTGCACCTGCTTCCCTGGCTCAGCTAAGCGTGGAAGTGCTTGGTGAGCCCAGGCCCTTCTCAAACCTCAGCCTGGGAAAATGTGCTGAGTGTAACAGCTTGGCTTTCTTCTCACTCAACCCCAAGGAGTTCACTTTTTCACGCACAAGTAGTTTTTGTGCTTTCTGTCAAGTGCGTGGGATATGAAAAATCGAGTGATTCTGGCGTTAGGTCCTTGAAGGGTGTGAGCTGTGGTGGGTGAGGCAGCAGGGGTGGCTGCAGCGCTCTTGCCCAGCTGTGAAAAGGGGGTTTTCTTGCAAAATTTCCTTTTGCCTCATCTCGTCAGTCTTGTCTTAAGGAAGTCATCAGCGCTGTAAGGAAACAGCAGCAGTTTCCTGGAGCCCTGGTGAGTCAGCTGGGGCTTTGTGAGGAGCACAGGGTCAGGTGTGGGTGTTGTGGCTGGCTGTTGGTGGCCCAGGGAATGTGGTTCTCCTGTATCCACCTTGAGTCACTCTCTGGCTGCCAGGGTTTGTGCCCTGCATCCAGAGCACTGGACCTGGCTGCAAGCAAGCTGAAAAGCAGGAGAGTGACAAAAAGTGTGGAGAACAATTGCTGTTTGTAGCGTGAATTTCTTGGCGTAGTCCTCGTATCCTGGTTTACGATTTTAGGTGGGTTTGAGAAGGTGGCTGACTAATGCTGCAAAATGAGGTATTTCATCTATTCCTTCTCCAAAGTAATCACTAAAACTGTTTTTTATGTTTGTGAGACTGGATTTTTTCTTGAAATCCAACAGAAACCTAATCAGACATACTTTGAGATCCATCTTTTGCAATGCAAAGGACTTGTACTTCTAGAGAAGTACGTCTTAGTGCCTGTTCACCTTAGATCTAAGAATGGGCTGTAGGTTTTGTGATGCTGGGGTGAAAAAAATCCCTCCACCGCATTCTGAATTTTCCTTAAATTCTGGAAAAGCTTAAGGGGAAGGTTCTGATTTAAGTTCTGAAATATGTTTCATCTTTGCTTTCAAAACATGTCTCTGGGACTCAGCTGCAAAAATCAGGGAAGAGGTCATTAGCTGTGATGCCTTCTATTCCTGAGTGATCCTGCTCTTCAGGCTTCAGGGTTCTTCCCATTGAATTAAAAATAATGGGTGAAGTTGTGGCAGTGTCTGTGGGGAAAAATGTCATTTTCCTTTAATTCTTTTCCTAAGGACTTCTGGTTTTGCCTCATTACACTTCCTTTTTGTGCTTAGAAGCAGAAGTTTGGAGATTTTAAAGCACTTCTTGTCTGGTTGTGTTTTGTCTCTGACCAGAAATGAGGCAATCCTAAGTACTGCAATAAAACCCTCTGTGAAAGTGCTTTATATTTGAGGTCCTTGAACTTAACACTAGACCTTCTGGTTTTGTCTTGGAGTCATGGAGCTTTGCTGGTCCTGACTTTAGGGACCTTCTGTGAATTAGCTTCATAATTTTTTTTTTTTCTTAATTCATGGCAGCCTTTTACCTGCAGCAAGGTTTTTCTTAACCCCCCCACAGCTGTTTGGTCTTCAGCATGTCCTGTGCTGCTTCCTTGGTATTGTGTGTTGAGCACACTGGAAATGGATGGAAAAAAAAGTATGGATGAAGAATGAAGAATGTTCCTCCGCCGTGGTGGAGAGAGGCTTTGGACATTTGATTGCCTCTCTGTGCCTGTCCTTCCCAAATGATGCTGTTTCAGAACAGAGAAAAGGTGGACAGACATGTGCACCCAGCCTTCCAGGCTAGAAAGGCAGGATACACTTTTTGAGTTCTGCACCTTCATTCTTTTTGTGCAACAGAAGGCAAAGGAGGATGGAGGTGATGTGTCCCCACCCCCACCTTTACTGCTGCTGCCATTCCGAGGATTCTTCCTGTCTCACTTTCAGCTCAGGAACAGAGTGTTGGAGGAGATGGTGAGGTTGCTCCTCCTCAACACCTCACTCCTGTGGTGAAGTGAGAAGGCAGTGGTGCCTTTTGAGATAAAGTGGTCCCATCCTTTCCCTGCAACATTAAAAAGGGGTGACAGGAAAAAGCCATGGTCACCCTACACTTGCAGACAGGGAAATAAGAAAGAGATTCTCCTCAGCGAGAGGAAAAATTAAAGGAAGCTCTAAGAACTGCTTTAATCGTTAGCACATCTGAAAACCCAGTGCATGTGGAGAAGAAAAACAAATAACCTGTTGAGAATTTGTGGACCTATTCCTTTTCCTGATATCCCACTTTGTAGAGGACTTGCTGTATCTGAGCCCCAGTGCAGCAGGATCTTGTAGGTCATGTGCTAAATGTCTGGCTGCATCACTTGGTGCATCTGACCCCAGTAATTCTGGGGTACAGGCAGCATCCAGGAATGTGAGGTTATGGGATGGGAGCTGTCTGAAACAAAGGATGTTCCTGCACTTGGAGGTAATTGAAGGGCAGGCAGCAGACCTGTCTGGAGGGGAAAGAACCAAACAAGGTAAAGGAATTAGCAAGTCCTAGCTCCAGCATGAGGAATATTTGATTTAATTAAAACGTACAGTGCTGGAGAAGTAACAGACTGCTCCAAGGCTGCGTGATGAAATCCTGCTGTGACCTGTTGAAAACAAACCAGCTGGTTTCCCTTAAGTTTCCAGAATGTGAATATGGATGGTGCTTCCTTTTCCTTGTGCTGTAGGATTATGGAGCGTGGATGAGCCATCCTGACTCTTCAGATAAATTTTTTGTGCCATCAGTGAGGTTTGGCAGGGCATGGCTGAGTCTTTTGGGGTTGTTTATACAGGGCTGTACCCAGTCCAGTGGGTAAAAGTCTTTGGTCTCCAGGGCGACTGCCACTGGTGAACTGTACCTTGGCCTCAATCAGCAAAAACATCATTCTGGGAGAGAGATTATTTTAGAGGTTGCAGAAATCCTTTTCCTCCAGGAAAAGCAGGGACTCTGTTTTGCTGAGACATTTGTGCCTGCCTTAGTGGTTAATGCTGTTGGAGTAAGAGTGTGAAGGATGAGTTTTTCTCAAAAAAAAAAAATCTAAAAGCCCCAAACCAGCTACTCCCTGTAGTGATCTAAATTCCTGCAAACGCAGACTTGGGTGGGATGTAGTTGACCCTGGGTAAGGCAGTGTGAGCTTGGCAATCTGCAGAGACACTGGTGCAGGTCTACAGACTCCAGCCTTCCAGCCCTGCTCCAGTGGTGCCTTATTAGCAGGGCTGTGATGCAGTGAATTTTGTCTTCTCTGTTTTCAAGTTTGAATGCATAGCTGGATTAGATATAGTTTCAGATGCAGCGTTTATTTAATCTAGTTCTTTGAACGCTGTAGCCATTATTTCTAAAATGACTTTTAGAAAACAATCCATGATTAGTTCCCAGGTCAGACGCTTAATAAATAACTGCTGATCGCATTTCCTTATTGCACTTTAGGCAGCAGCTGCAGGCCTCAGCTATGTTGGGGCGTACGTCATCGACACCTACAAGAGCTACGACAACTTTCTGCAGGACAAGTACGCCCTGCTGCCGGCCGTGATCATCATTTGCGTGGCCGTGGTGATGTTCATCATCGGGCTGATCGGCTGCTGCGCCACCTTCCGCGAGTCTCGGGTCGGCCTGGGGCTGGTGAGTGGCGCATCCGCGTGTACCATCTGCCTCCCCCTGGCATGGAAGGTGCTAGGCTGGACCCCGGGAGGAGAAACTGAGTGCAAGGTGGTTGTGGTGTGCACTCACCGCTGAAGCGCTGCTTTGTTTGTGTCACCTGCAGCTGAGGTGCTTTGGTTGACCCTGGCTGGCTCAGTGAAGATGAGTGTGGGAAGCAGACAGTTTTGAGGAGTGAGGCGGGGAAGGAGCAGGAGGAAACACAAGTTTCTAAGCAAGCAAATCAGATGTGCATCCGTTTTTCTGCTGACTTTAGTCCTCTGAGTGGTGAAAGCATGCCTTGGCTGATCATAGAATTACTTTCAAAAATCCAGAAAGGTTCACTTGGAGTAACTCCATGCCCTGAAGGCAGTGTGAGCCCAACAAGCAGTGCACAATGTACTAACTCGTCTGTTGGTTTATCAGTGTGCTCTGCCCTTTGACATCCGCCTTGAGAAGTGTTCCACAGGCTCTTCACACAGCTCATGTCATGGCACTGTTCAGGATCGGGCACAGAGCCTGTGGAGCCATAGTAGTCCCCAAAAGGTTTGGGTTGGAAAGGACCTTAAAGCTCATCCAGTTCCAACCCCTTTTCCATGGGCACTGACAGCTTCCACAGACCAGCCAATACAACCAGGTTGCTCCAAACCCTGTCCAACCTGGTCTTGAACAGGGGTGAGGTAGCCACAGATTCTTCTCTTCTAAATTATTTTCTGGAAACTATTTTGATTGGAGAGGCAATAAGAGATAATGATGACTTAGTGCTGTAAATTAATGTGAAGTGTATTGTGAGTTGAATTCAGGTGCTGTGGGATTCTCTCTTACTCTCTCTCTTTTTTATTTTCAGTTCTTGGCTATTATCCTGGTTATCTTCATTGCAGAAGTGTCTGCTTTTGTCCTGGGATTTGTTTACAGAGAAAAGGTAAACAAAGAATTAGCATCTCTGTCCCAATATAAAAGTGAAGAATAGATCTCCCACTGTTTGATCATTCCATTTTGTCTGGTTGTTTTTTTTTTTTTTTTTTTTTTTTTTTTTTTTTTTTTTTTTTTTGTTGTTGTTGTTGTTGTTGTTTTTTTTGCTTCATACCCTGTCCTGCAACCTGCAGAACAAATGGGAACGGGGATGTCTTTGTTGGGAATGTGGTGAATATTTAAAAGTACCTGGCAGATATCACAATAGTCCCTGAGTTGGATTAAACAGTTGTTTATCTTCCCAAAGGAGGGCTTTTCCATCAAGAATGGCAAGTTCTGGTTCTATCCAGGAGCGTGATTCTGGCTAAGTGCCACCTGAATTTTGTCTAAAACATTGCTTGGTTTTTCTTACATCTTATTTTCCCCCCAACTCATTTGGGATACAGATCTTTTGCAGTTTGCACCAGATAGAGTTTTAAGCTTTCACACTGAAACCATCTGCATTGTTTTTCTCCCTCTAAACAGGTAAAAACTGATGTGCAAGGTACAATGCACTCAGTCTTTGAGAAGTATGATGGCAAAAACCCGGAGTCTACAGTTGTGGATTACTTGCAAGAACAAGTAAGAAAATATTTAAGCATTGTTTGGAAAAGAACAGTTGGTCCTAAACAAGGAATTTAGTCTGGGAAAGGAGGTGACAGGATGAGTGGGACAGTATCCTGGAACTTGGCTCATATGTGGTTAATATGAGTGACATTTTCATCCAAGCCAATAAGTACATATGAATAACTGGTGCTGAGAACACTGCACCATAAAATAGCAAGATGATGGAAGACTCTACGTTGCAACTTGTCACCTTCCTATTCCAGCTTTCACAAAGAATAAACCAAGAAGGATGTAATAATGTGTGAAAGGGATTGATTTATTACTCCTATGAATGTTTTTCTGCAGCACTGCTACTCGTAACTCTGCTGCAAATTAGTGGCTGCTCTGGCCCCACTATGCCTGAGAGAGGTTTAACTCAACATGAGCATTCATATTTGTGAACATTTAATATATATGTATGTAGTGTAACTAGTAATACCTGTGTATAATCTTATGTAACATAAACTGCTCTTTAACTGTCCTGTCTTTGATAGCTTCACTGCTGCGGGGTTAAGAACTACAGTGACTGGACGACCACCCAGTGGTTTAATTCCACAGGGAACAGCAGTGTCCCCCTGAGCTGCTGCCAGCAAGAGGCCAAGAACTGCACAGGGCATCTGGATCAGCCGCAGGAGCTCAACACAAGGGTGAGGATGAGGGGCTCGGTTTCACAGCTGGGCCATGTTCCTTTTCAGTCAGGTGGAACCGTGGAGGGAAGCACACCAGGCAGAATTTAGGGGTATGCCCAATACCTGTAGTTGCTTAAACAGATCTGAGGCAGGGGAACAGACCGATCTGGGATTGATCATGCCAAATATGGAGGATGACAATGCTCCAGGGCTGGAGCCCCTCTGCTCTGGAGCCAGCCTGGCAGAGCTGGGGGTGCTCAGCTGCACAAGAGAAGGCTCCAGGGAGAGCTCAGAGCCCCTGGCAGGGCCTGAAGGTTGCCTGTAAGGAAGATGAGATCAAACATTTTAGCAGGGCCTGTTGTAACAGGACAAGGGGTAATGCTGGTGTTTTGCCTTCCCATCCAACACCTACGTTCACTGGGATGCTGTCACCTTTTCAGCAGTTTCAATGGACAGAGTGGGATATGTCACCTTCAGTTATTCCTCTGCCAATTACAGTTATTACTACTGTGCTGTCCCCATGCCTCTCATTTCTAGAATCAACAACCCCCAGCAACACTGGTCTCAGTTACAGCTGCCCATTCTCTCCTTAACACAGAACACAGTCCATGTCTTTGTTTTGTTTTCGGCTTTTTTTTCTCTGTGTACAAGAAGTGTTTTTGATTTACCTTGGTGGGTAAATCTTCTGCTTGAAAGGTTTTGCACATTTCCTCCATAAATAATGTATTTATTACCCAACAGCCAGCTTGCATGGCAAAGGTTTTAAGCCAGAAGAGGATCAGTGTAGGTCAGATATGAGGATGGTGAGGCCCTGGCACAGGTTGCCCACAAGAGCTGTGGCTGTCTCTGGATCCCTGGAAGTATCCAAGGCCAGGCTGGACAGAGCATTCTGGGACAGTGGAAGGAAGTTCCATCCATGGCAAGGGATGGAACTGGATGGGTTTTCAAGCCCCTTCCAACCCAGACCATTCTGTGATTCTGTTAACTCCATACCAGGTTCTCCAGTCTGGGGCATAAGCCCCAAAGTTGACTTTTATAGACATCATTGATGGCCTTCCAGCTCTGAGCTTTGGGTGCTTGTTCAAGTAACCTGAGCTAGAGGAAATTCAGATGCAGCAAATGTCACTGAATTGCAGTTTGTCAGTGCCTCTCCTCCTGCAGGAGGAAATGAGCCATCAGCTCTGGAAGAATGGAGTTCCTCAGATCTGCAGTGCTGGTTAAACTGGCCTTACCAGGCCCCGCTTCCTTGGGAGAGTCGGGGCGGGGGGGAAATGAATAAAAACTTCCAGCTGGATGAACAGCTTTTAACGTGTTTTTACCTCTCTCTTTCATGGCAGGGCTGTGCACAGGAGCTGGAGTCTGGGCTGCAGAGTGTTATCAGCTATGCCATGCTTGTAATCCTGGGGTTTGCCATTGTAAAGGTAAAAATTCCTGTTTCTTCCCTCATGGAAAATACTACTGTTTGCCCTTGGATCCCGAGCCTTTTTCATCTTCACTGTCTTTATAGCCTACAGTTTTCTTCTGCCTCTGAAGTAGACTCAGTCCTATGTTCCTCACATGTGTTTTTCCAACTGTCTCAGTTTCATCTGCCTAACAATGATGGGAGGGATTCAAAAGATAGTAGGATGGAATTTAAATGCATAATCCGTTTTATCACAGAGTCACGGAATGCCAGGATGGATTGAGTGGGAAGGGAACCTTAAATCTCATCTCCTTCCACCCCCTGACATGGCAAGGACATCTTCCACTATCCCAGGGTGCTCCAGGCCTGGAACCTTGGACACTGCCAGGGATCCAGGGACAGCCACAGCTGCTCTGGGCACCCTGTGCCAGGGCCTGCCCACCCTCCCAGCCAGCAATTCCCAATATCCCATCCATCCCTGCCCTCTGGCAGGGGGAAGCCATTCCCTGTGCCACTCCTTATCCAAAGGCACACTTAAAATACTGTGGAGAACTCATTTTATCCCAGAACGATCCTAGCCTTTCACTGAAGTTCTCCCCATGGCAAGATAACTAGTAATTAATGTGAATATATTAATTAATGGGACAAACCAGAGAGGAAATAATCAAGCAAGAAGTATTACTGGGAGTTGGTATGCAAAAATAACACTTTCTGTACATGTATTTTTAAACGACTTTTTTCTCATATAATGAAGTCATCCGCTATGTAGGTGTTTAGTCTGACAGCTGAAACAGAAGTACAGCAGAACTAAATCTCTTGTTTCTGTGTGCTCTCTCTTTTCCAGTTCTTTGGCATGCTGAGCATCTGTGTGCTTACTTGCAAGAAGGAAGAAAGTGGATATCAGCCTCTCTACTCAGGGGTGTTTGCTTAATAAACTGTAAAGAACAATCTTGCTTCCTGATGATGAGACTGACTCATGATCGTACCACAGCTTTCTGAAACGTAATGCTAAATTCAGACACCTATACTACAATACTACACCGGGTGGTGTAGTAGGCTCCAGAATAACTTTCTTCTGACCTTTCCTCTGCCCTGAAAACAAGCAGCAGAAACTTTACCTTTTAATCAATGAAGTGGTGGAGACCACAGGAGGGGTTTCGGTTGTCCGCACAAACCTCAGATCATTCCCATGATGTGGTTTAAACAACAAAAGAAACTCCTGAACGCCAGGTTTAAATGCTCTTCACAGGCACATAGGGGATCTGTATTATGTTTTTTCTTTATCTGATCGTGCAGTTTTGGGTTTTTCCCTTTTCTTAGGTCATATGCTGTAATTTTGTATACTGCAGAAGTTGTTAGTGCAAGACATCCCCATGCTTAAAGTCTAGAACAACAATTTGTGTGGTTATTTGGAGAAGTGAGCAAACACAAAAAACTCCAGGTTTTGAACTTTTGGGCTTAGAACTCTCTTTTTTAAATCTCTTTAATTACTGACATTAAAAATTCCTTGTGAAGCAGGGCTTTTGAACTTTTCTTCCTCCTTTTTCTACAGTTTGCCTGGGGGAATTAGTGCCATGTTTCCACCTTGACTGCTGTTCTCCACTAAAATGTTAAAAAGATGCATTATTGTACAAAGCAATTTCAGTAACCCGCTGTAGCGCTGCTTTTGCGTATTTTCTGTTCTTTATTCTGCTGGACACAGTCACTTCTTGGATCACATCCCTGCTTTAACACAGTCCTTCTTTAACTCGTTTGTATGTTAATCTGTTCATAAGCTCTTCAGGATTTTGGGGATAGAGAACAGAGGGAACTGTGAGTTTTTATGTATCAGGGAATTGTGGAAAAGCAACAGAGATTGTGCTGATTCCTTCCTTGGAGAGATAAGCAGCCTGTCCTTAACAAAATAAACCTTTCTATTTCTAGCTAATTAGACAAAAAAATTAGCTTGGGATCAGTGTAAACTGTTTAATTATCTCCATCCCTACCACCAAGGGGAAAAAAAGAAAGCAATGGGTGACGATGTCCTGTAGGAGACACACCAGCATAAGCACGTAGATGCTGAAAACTGAGTTTTTATTGAGGGCTTTGTCTTCTGTTAAATGCTAAAATAAAGTGAATTTATACAATATATAAACGGTGTGGCGGTTATTGGGTCGATGCTGTCACAATTCCCTGGAGGGAGTGAAGTCCTCAGAGGTGGAACCGGAGTGCACGCCTGTCTGCGCTGCCTCGGAGATCCCGGCTCCCCTCGGCGATCACGCTTTCCCTTCCCGCTGCGTTCCACCATCCCGTTCCCCTCAGCAATCCCGCCCTTCCATCCGTTCCCCACAGCAATCCCGTTTTCCCTTCTTGTTCCCCACAGCAATCCCGTTTTCTCTTCCCGTTCCCCACAGCAATCCCATTTTCCCTTCTCGTTCCCCACAGCAATCCCACTTTCCCTTCCCGTTCCCCACAGCAATCCTGCCTCCCCTTCCTGCTCAGGTCACCGTTCCTGCCTTCCCTTTCGTCCCCCTTCAGCTGTCCTCTGTGTCTTTCAGATTTTTTTCTCGCTTTTTAAAAACATAATTTATGTGAAATTACTTGTACAAGAGGAGCTTGCCTAGTGAATGAAAGAACCTGTTTCAAGGATTACGCTAGGATTACGTCACCCAAATAAATGTGCATTAGGTGGGCGGAAAATAGGAAATAAACGGGCATGTGCATGTGAATTTTACTGTGTAATTTACAGATGCAATGTTTCACCCCTTGACAAGCTGATTAGTGGGAAGGCCCCCCTTGCAAACTGAGCTGAATAAACGTCTCCTTTCTGAAGTGAACTCTTGTGTCTGGAGCACAGAGCTACTAGAATCGACAACACCCTCCACACTGCCGCTCCCCTCAGAGCTCCCGCCTTACACCATTCCTCCCAGTCCCTCCAGACTCACAGAATGAGTCAAAGGTTGGGAAAGACCTCCGAGATCGTGCCCAACCTGTGATTGACCCCCTTTTGTCACCCAGACCACAGCACTGAGTGCCATGTCCCGCCGCTCCTTGGATACCTCCTGGGATGAGGCCTCCAAACCTCCCTGGGCAAACCCTTCCAATGCCAGAACGCCCCTAGTTCTACGAAGAAATTCCTCCTGAGCCTCCCCTGCCGCAGCTTGGCACCACATCCCCCTGTCCTATCTGCCTGGGAGAAGAGACCGACCCTCACTCGGCCTACAACCTCTTTCAGCGCTCATTCCGCCCCTTGCTCCCCTCAGGTCTCCCGCTTTGCTTTTCCTCAGCGCTGCCCCCGCTCCCCTCAGTTCTCCGGCTCTTCCCGCTTTGCTTTTCCTCAGCACTGCCCCGCTCCCCTCACTTCTCCCGCTCTTCCCGCTCTGCTCTTCCTCAGCGCTGCCCCCCGCCCCGCCCCGCCCCGCCCCGCCCTCCCCTCAGGCTTCCTTCAGGGCTGCCGCTCTCCCCGCCCTGCTTCCTCTCAGCGCTGCCCCGTTCTGCCCCGTTCCGCCCGCCCCTCGGGTTCTCTTCAGCGTTCCCGCTCTGCTTTTCCTCACCGCTGCTCCCTTTCCGCCCTTTTCCGCCCGCCCCTCGCTCCCCTCAAGGTTCCCGCTCCTCCCCGCCCTCCCTAACGGCTGCTCGAGCGCGGCGGATTCAAACCAGGGCTCGGAGCGGGCCGCGGGACGAAAGCCGGGCGGCTGGGAGAGTGGGACAGGGACAAAGACCGGGAAGCACTGGTCTTGCTGGGCCCGGTAAGACCTGCGGAGAAACTGGAGCTGCCGCCGGGAGCAGCGGGTGACCTCGGTCCCCTCAGGGTATCACGATCCGCCTCGGAGCGTCCTGGTTCCACGCCGGTGTAGAGGGTGGGGAAGGCGCCAGGTCTCTAAGAAAGGAATCAATAAGCGCGGTAGTTGATGGCAATTTAAGCCAAAAGCGAAATGAAGATTTTTGTTTTTTTAAAGTTTCCAAGTGTGAGCCGCCGGAGGGAGCTGTGTGAGCGCTCAGTGCCAGGCCGCAGTGTTAAATGCGGGGGTTTGTCACGTTGTGTAACTTTTTATTTTAATAAATTCCTGTCTATAGTAGAGTTAATAACTCTATTATTATAGACAGTATAGTAATCAATATATAATGCTCTTTTTGATGCCTTCAGACTTCCTAATGAATCTGCTAACACTTTTTTTTTAATTGCGGTTTTTTTTTTTTTTAAATATACCTCTTTAAACATTAATCATCTCTTGTATCCCTGAGAGCCTTTTAAAGCTGCCTTATGTAAGCCAGGTATTTCTCGGTTTTTGCAGTAAATTTCAACTCCTTTTTTATTGGACCTTCAATATAACAAGGATGCTCCCAGTCTCACGAGGAATTGCTACAGTGATGTCACACTGCCCTTATTTCCAGATTTCTGGGAAACTTATTGGCTTGTCTAGTCAGTTTTGGCTTGCCAGTCACTTTATGCTTCCTTTTCTGCCTTCAGTTCAGTAAGATGAAAGAGAATTACTCCATTTGCTGTTTCGTTTATGTTCTCTGCTTCTTTCACAGATCAGGATCCTTTTAAAATTCTTCTTTTGTAGGCAATGTTTGCAAGTTGGGTCTTTGTTAAGTTCCTGCGTTTGTTTTTGTTCCCCCTTAGTGTGATAATGAAAGATATGGCATCCTCATGCCTGGAAGATTTATGCTTCCACATCAATGCAAAGATTTCAGACATTAAAAGGTGTATTCAATTGAGAGACATAGGTAAGCCTGAGCAACAGTGGGGTTTGGTTTGCACTTCACTCCAAAAAAAACACTGCGGGGCTGGAGCATGTCCAGGGAAGGGAACGGAGCTGGGGAAGGGGCTGGAGCCCCAGGAGAGGCTGAGGGAGCTGGGAAAGGGGCTGAGCCTGGAGAAAAGGAGGCTCAGGGGGGACCTTGTGGCTCTGCACAACTCCCTGACAGGAGGGGACAGCTGGGGGGGATTTGGGATCTTATCCCAGGGACAGGAGGAGAGGGAACGGCCTCAGGCTGGGCCACGGGAGGTTTAGGAGGAATTTCCTCATGGAAAGGGTGGTCAAGCATCTGAAGGGGCTGCCCACGGAGGTGTTGGAATCCTGATCCCTGAAGGGATTTGAATGTGACACTTGGGACACAGGTTGGTGCTGGCCTTGACAGTGCTCTGGGGGAATAGCTGGACCTGGTCTTAGAGGGCTTTTCCAGACGAAATGATTCCGTGAACTCTGTTGGCTCTGCAAAGTACAAGGCTGACAGTTTGGCTTGCTGCTTCTCCTGGATGGAGATGGTGGCTGGGGAACAGGTAGTTAAATAATCACTGCTTGTGAAAAGAAGCAATACTGGATTTTTTAAATTCTTTTTTCTTGGAGACTTTGTAGCTTAATGTTCTCTCTTTTACAGGTGAAGATAAATCCTGCAAGCCTGTGCTCCATAAAATACAGAATGAGGTGCACCTTGTACATGATCTCTTGAATAAAATGGAAATTATGGTTAAACAGCAAGAAGAACTGAAAGATATGCTAAAAGTAATATTTTCTTTTCCTGATCATAAAACAGTGAAAGATTCACAGAAATCTTTGATATGTATGTCATGTTTTTTTTTTTTTTTTTCCCTAAATCCTTAGTGATATTTGGATGCAGGTGCTTACAAAAGAAACTGGGGCTTGGCACAGGCTTGCTGATGGTTTGTTAAGCAGTGCTCCAGAACCATGAACATTAAAAATTGTATTTTTCAAGGTTTATACATAGCATCATGGAAGTGTAGAATGCTTTGAGTTGGAAGAGACCTTAAATCTCATCCAGTGCCACCCCCTGCCATGGGCAGGGGACACATTCCACTGTCCCAGGTTGCTCCAAGCCCTGTCTAACCTGGCCTTGGATACTTCTCAGGACAACTTGTGCCAGCGCCTCACCACCCTCACAGGGAAGAATTTATTCTTAATGTCTAATCTAAGTCTACTTTCCTTAATCTTAAGGCCATTAAAAGCTTGTCTTTGTCACACTGGCCTTGAAAATGTGTCTTTATCATAATTGATACAATGATCTAAAGAGCAGTTCTACTTAGACATATTTTCAGTAGCTGCACGAAGTATTCAGTTAGGATATTTGTCTGGTTTTCTACTGTGTGTTTGCACTGCCTTTGTTAAGTCTTTTGTGGAAATGTTGTTTGGGGAATGGAGGTGAGTTTACCATAGTATCTCATCTTCACTACCACCATTCCCCTGACCAGACCTTGCTGAGGGTGTGTTGCCAAAGTTCCTTTTGCCTGCTCAAATTTCTCTGACATTTTGAGGGCAAGGACAGATGCTCCTTCCTTTGTATCTTTACTAGTTCCCTTGGGGAAATTACCTGATAAGGAGGAGGTACGATGATGGCAGGAGAATAAAGGACACTCCTTAATAAAACTGAAAATTAATTTAATATTGCCCTAACTTTACTTGGTGAATGTTAGTAGGATCAGATTTCTGATGCAGTCTCATCTTAATTTCAGGAGATCCAGAAGACTGCTGAGAGAGATCAAAAGGAAGCACAGCACCTCCTTGAACACATTCCACCCTTCCTGCCTAAATCAACCAAGAGCTGGTATGTGGTACATGAACCTGGAGGATTTGGGCTGCTCCTGGCAGTGTTCAGCTTCAGCGCTGTACAGCTCTGCTCCCTGCACTCCACATTAACCGTTGAGATTTTGGGAGCCAAAGTTGCTGTGTGTGTATTGACTCTGGAGCTGGCTCTTGTCCAAGCTGGTGCTAGCACCCCAACAAATCTGTCAGGTCAAGTCTATAAAATAGCAGGTTGTTCCAATGGAAGCTTCCAGGGGTGGGTGTGATGCGCAAGTGCTTCTCTTAAGTCTGAGCATCTCTTGCTTTGGAATCACAAACA
This sequence comes from Cinclus cinclus, assembly GCF_963662255.1. NCBI lineage: Eukaryota > Metazoa > Chordata > Aves > Passeriformes > Cinclidae > Cinclus > Cinclus cinclus. Next base: position 84,446,948 of record NC_085084.1, read on the forward strand.
CACTGGTTTTATAACTGCAGTGCCTATGGATTAAAGGGTTGGTGGCCCAAATGCTGGGTCACTAGAACTGAAGTTCACTGCTGCCCTTCCATACACAATTAAAACCCAAAAATCCTCTAAATCACTCATCTTTCTGTGGGGCTTTGAATTGTGCTTGTGGTAGGTGTGTTCTCTCTTTCCTACAGCAGTCCCACATTTATTTCAGCTAGCTATGACATCCCCTTGCTTTGGAGGGGGCTGTGGTAAGAAGCTTTTCAGAGTCAAGTGGTTGAAGTATGTGAAAATGACAAGTATATGAAATAACAGCTGTTACTCAAAAGGTTTCTAAGATATTTTAACTCCGAGTTTCTCATCTCTTTCTCTGTCCTGTTGGAGTTGCTTTTTTTTTTTTTTTTTTTTTTTTTTTCCCCCCCAGAGTGATGTTAGTGTGTGTCAGGTGGGGTCACTTGCAGAGTCTTATTATCTGGGGATCCCAGAGTGTTCTTTCCCACCTCATAGCTTGTCAGAAGGCAATGCATTAGCTTGAATTCAGTGCTTCCAGTATGTGTCCTGAATCAACCAGCTTTACTTGGGCTGGTTCCTAATGCCAGGGAAGCCCCAGTCTCAAAACATGACATACTCCAGCTAAGTGAAAGGCTAAATGTCTGGAAAGAGGCTTCCACAAGACAAAAATGAAGTGTAGTTTTTGTTGGTGTGTAGCAATATGGTCGTTGGTGTAGGTATTGTATTGAAAGTGTTTTTAGCTAGTGAAGGGATGATTGGGCAGAAGTTTTTTTTTCTTATTCCCACCCTTTAGACATGAACCCCTCAGCTTAGGAAACAGCCTCTCAAAACATCTCTAGGGGTGTCTTGTTCCTTTTCAACTTAGGTGTTGCTTTTCGCATGTGTGTGTATAAGAACTCAAATTTTTCATAAATTACCACTTGGGTTCTGCCCTCCTGTTATAACTTACTTTCTTATTGTAGGAAATCCTTTCTCTTAACTTCATGGTAGCTTCTGGAAATTGTTTAGATGTAAATTGGTGATTGTGCCACCTCTGATACTGAAGGATTCTTTGTGATATTCGTTTCCCTTACAATCTTGTCCTGCTTGTGATCAGGAATTAATCGTGCTATTAGCCAGTTCTTCCCTTTCTAGAGAGAACCACAATATGCAAAACCAGCCAGGCTTTTCTGATAGTTTTCTACAGATTGTGCTCAGCCAGCTCACAGCTGCTGTTCTGTCAGTGTCAGTTTGTTGCTTGTTTTTCTTGAGTAATGATGCATTGTATGTTGATACCATTTGTCAAAACACACCCTAGCCTTTTCTCCACATTTAGTTCCTTCTTGGTTTGGTGTTCGCAGTGTTGTGCAGTGGAGGGCCAAGGAAGTGTAAGAAGGGATGTAATTGCTCAAAACCCACTGTATCAGTGTAAATATGATTTCAGGTCTCTTCCCCAAACCTTCCTCTCCTGGCTTCCTCCCGTTCTGTTCCCCTATGTACCCAGATGTGAGGGGCTGTGAAAACTAATGGGCTGTTGAGTGATTTTTGTGAGATAGTGCAGAAAGCAGAAGAGTACTTGAATACTGGTGATACAGGCCTTGAAGTCCCTGGGAAAATGAAAACACCTACACAGAGAAACTGAAGGATTCATGGCTTTAGCTATTGTTTTTCTCCTGTATTCTTGGGTTTTCTGTTCTCGTAAACCAGAGGAATCTCACAAAAAGCAAATTCAGTATCTCTCAAGCTGTTCATATTCCCCGTATTTGTTGAGAGCAGTTTCTCATTCCTGCAGAGCCAGATTTTGTAAACAAGCATCAGTTTTTCCTTTTCATGGTTCATGGCAGTGGTGAACTGTGTCTGTACCACCTCACTAGAGCAGTGCAGGGGCAAAGGAGTGGGTGGAAACACAAAGGAGGAGTGCCTGGATATAGGGAATCATCTAGAAAAGGTTTGTTTCAGTGTGATAGACAGCAGGAGACTTGAGCGTGCGAGGAATGAAGTTTCAAGATGTGAACTTGCTTCCCTTGGTTCTTGTGTTTATCCTTTCATTCCAAACCCACCTCCACCACCACCCAAAATCCAGCCCCCTTCCCCTTTTCTTTCTGTTTGCTGACATTCTCTGCTAGCTGCAGGGTGCCAGGATTTGTTGTTGTTGTTGTTGTTGTTGTTGAGGTGCAAACAGATGTTCTTCAGATGATGACATCTGAGTAAGTTTGTGTGCAGATGTCCTGGGTTTCAGAAGGGCTCTGTGCTGTGTCGCAGAGAAGAGCAGAGCTGCTCCTGTCCCTGTGTCACCGGGCAGGCAGTGTGGGAGCCCAGCAGGTGGCACTCGCTGTCCTCTTCCTCGGGGATGGGATGCTGGGTTTGGCCGTGTCACATCAAGTGACACCTCAAATCCCGGCCCTGGAGTCCACAGATGGGGCACTGCTGTGGGACCCCACGGCCAACAGGGATCTCCTGTGGGACAGTCAGACCCAAGCAGAGAATCATTTCCTTGTCCAGGTCAGCTCTGTACTGCTTTGTTTGATTCTGCTGCACGTCCCAGTGATGTCCGTGTGTCCTGATGACAGTGGATTTGGCCATATGCATCACTTTTGCTGTTCTGCTGAGGAGCAGCTGGGTGGGTGGCTGGCAGATCCCTTGGGGTTTGAGGCTCTAAGATGAGGATTTAGGAGAAGGGTGAATTTATTGCAAAAATGTTCTAATAATCAGGAATAAATCAGGAAATTCTTTAACCTTTTGGATCTTGCCTAAATTTTTTTTCAAAGTATAAAAAAACAGCCTGCTAGATGCTGTTGAATTTCTTTGCTTCAAAAGTTTAATGGATGAGTGAAGCTTCCCAAGATCTGAACCTGTTTCAAAGAGCTATGAAGTATTCAATATCTACCCGTTAAGGCTGCAGATCTGTGCTGTGTTTTATCTTTTAGAAAGCCAGGCCTTGCATTGTGTGAAATGTAATGGTACATTGAATTCTGAGCTGTGCCATGCTGCACTTGGACTGCTTCCAGCTTACCTGCTAGCAGCCTCTGTAGCAGCCTCAAGAGCTGTGCTGAAGTCAGGTGAAGGATATGATTTGAAAGAGTAGGCTTGCTTTACTGATGTTTCTTTTCTGAAATATCATTAATTGTGTTCATCCAGCCTAACGGATAGGCTGGAACTTAGATCTGTGACTAAGCAGACTTGATGGTACAGTGGAATCCTCCTGCCTACTTACCTGCTGTTTATACCCTGAATATTCCTTCATTTCGCAGCATCACGGTGCCAGCTGAGGAACACAAAACACAGAAAAAGGCTGTAGAAACTAAGTCTGCAAAGAAGCCTGCAAAAGAGACAAGAGTCATTAAAGAAGTGGCATTAATAACCACAGAGGAGTTTGAACGTGTTCCTGCGTAAGTGAGAGTGGCTTCCCTTAAAACCTGCCATGTCAATTTGGGTGGCGCACACACGTTTGGGAGAGTGACCTCTTGAAAACTGGGACTGACAGAGATGAAATATTTCATGGGGTGAAACATGATAATAACTCCAAATAGCTTAAATGTAATGCTAGCAAACCTGAAAATTGAATTAATGGAGTTTAGCAGGACTCTTTTTTATGCTGGTGATGGGAAGGTGAACTCTGATCAATTAAAACCAAGTAAAATACAAGTAATTTTATGAATAGAGGTTTATTAGCAAACAGGTGAATCCTCATCTTGAGAACTGACATTAAAAGAAAAAAAGAGCCATCATCTCACAAGATGAAGGGTTTCTTTACATGTAGATGGAAAAGTAATGATAAATGCTGTTTTTATTTGACCCAACTTGGTTTCTGGAAGCTTCAAGTCTTGACTTACCAGTCTGTTTTGAGACACGAAAAACAATCAGACTTGTTGAAAACAAAAAACCACTTTACACTGAAATTCCCTAATTTCTGGAATAGAAAGCTGTGGGTTTTTTCCCTTAACATCAGTATGTGATTCATCGATATCCTAGTCTGAAGTCTGACATATAGGAATAACTTCTTAAATGGCATTTGGGTGGTATGGGTAAATGTTTCTGCTAAAAGAAGAAATTTTTCCTGATGCCTAAGGCTGAATTGTTATTGAGGCTCTAGATTCACTGTGTTCCCTGACAATATCTGTTTCAATAAGAAATATGTTTTTGAATCTCAACTGTACTTGAGGCTTTCCAGTATTTTTTCTATAACCTTCAAAATTTTCAGGTGAGTAATGCCCATTCTCTTCCTTATTCTGAATGTTGAGCTAATGATGAAGGACTTCTGGTTACTTCCTAGAAGAGCATGCACCTGACATTTTTATTCTGCAGAACACCTCAGGTATTTTGTGGATTTAATCCCTTAGGTAGTTTTCTCCTGATAAAATTATGGCAGGATAAAGCTGGAGCATGGGAATTTTTGGTCTTTATCTCTGCTGTAGCAAGAAAAGTAGACACAGACCATTCCAGCCAAATACTGTTTTCCAGTTAAAGCTATGATCTTCCACATCACAAGACAAGTGGAAGGACACTTGGGGGCATGGTTTAGTGGTGGACTTGGCCTTGCTGGGGCATGATCTCAGAGGGCTTTTCCAACCTGAAGGAGTTTATGATAATCCTTGAAAGTGGAAGGTTTTCCACTGCTGTTTGTGGGCGTGGAGGATGAGGACAGAGGGCGAATGGATCCTCTTCCTATTCATTACAGATTCACAAAACCACGGAATAAACTGAGTTGGAAGGCACCCGTTGTGGAAATGTTGCAGCTGTATTGGAAGGCACCCATTATGGAAAGGTTGCAGCTTAGACTGTGCTGATGGAGCTCTAGAAATAATTTAATTTTATTCAGATTGGAGAAGCTTGTTTGTTCTGTGGAGGAAAATTTACATGAATTTACATAGATCTATTAATCTACCAGTATTTCTGTTGCCTGGCAATGTTGTAGAACAAGATTGAGGGAGAACTGGCAATTTCACATACTGATTTGACCAAATCTAAGCAGCAAATACTTGTATTACAAATTCTCTTACACTGAAAGTATTCTCTTGGAAGAATTGAGAATTTGATCCAGTTCTTCAGGTGAGCACTGGAGGGTGGGAGGTAGTCACTGAAAAACTGAGGCTGTTTTCACTTGCTTTGTGCTGAACATGAAGGAAAATTTATTCCTAACACCATCAGGTCACCAAAAGGGACACAAAGGCTTCAGTGACTTTATAGTCCTTTGGACTGGTGTCCTGGTTTGAAAGACAGGTGTTTGCCAAGGAAAGCAGAAGCTTCCCCTTGGACTGAAAAAAAAAAAAGTGATTCTTCCGATTATTATAATTTTGGAATTAAGAGAGCTCTCAGGCAAAGATATGGGGGTAGGAATAACAGTTCTTTACTAGTATATCTAACAAGACAAACAAGAACAACAAGAGCTATGAAATTACCCACAAACAGAACAGTAACTCAGTCCCAGTGTTTTTTGGCTGCAGGCACCTTTTCCCTGAGCTGCAGTTCCCGGTGCTGGGGGCGGGCGGGTCCCGCAGAGCTGCAGGAGGGCTGGGGGTGATGGCAGCGCTGTCCCAGGGGGAGAGAGAGATGGAGAGAGAGCCCTCCGCTCACGGTGTGGGTCCCAGTGCTCAGCAGAGTGCTGGATGGTGGTAGTTCACAGCGAGAAGACAGCCGGGCAGGGTCCGATGGTGGTTTCCCGACGCAGGGATGGGACACAGGCGGCGATCGTCCTTCTCGTCCGAACTCCGCGGGGGAAATGGGCCGAGGCCCAGCCTTCCGCTTCCTCCTCTGGCTGTTTGAATCTCGCGGGGCTTCTTCCCTCCCGTCCCCTCCCCCTTGTCACCAGGGCCCAGTCAACAGGTATCTTAGCATGACCATGGGGAAAATTCCACAGAGGGAAAAAAAGGGAGAGAACTAACCCTCAACAACTGGGCAGCTGGTATTTACCAAAGGCACACGCTGTGTTAAGGGGCAGATGTGGAGCCTGATGATCAAACCCTGATCAAACAGAACACTTTGCACAATAAAAAACTTGCAAATTATCTTACCCTTCAAATCTGTTGCAGGAAGATGTTCTTTGGAGGAAGGTAAAGGACAGTTCACAGTATCTGTCTTTGTTAACTTGTGTCTTTGAGGCAAAGGAAATTGCTTGCTTTATTCTATGTCTAGAATTCTCACTGCTTTCTAAAAACCTTACTGCTGAAAATATTTCAGATTTTGTGCATTCATTATAACTCTCAAGTCTCAGAAGATGGTGGGCTTGGGATAATAATACATGGCTATTTTAGCCTAACCATTTTTGAGAGAGCAGGGGGTGGCCATTACAAGCTTTATCTCTTTTAGAGTGGTATATATGTGATATATTGATGTTATTCTTTTCTCTGAGGAACACAGCACCGTGCTTGTTTTCATACCTACGGAAAAATTCTTTGAAAAAAGGCTTCTGTGGATTAAGAAAAAAAGCTGACTTTTTTTTTTTAAATAAAAAATTTTATCGCATTTGGAACAGTGAAGCAGATTTTAAAGTTATTTTAAATCTAAATTAAATGCTTGAATTTGGAACTTCTCAACTTTGTATTTTTATATTGGTGTACGTATGGACTGAAATAAATGCAAGCATTAATGGGCTTGCCAGCCACGGTTGGGTAGAAACATGAGAGGGCTGTGGGACAGCTGGAGTTTTTATGATCCTTAGTTATGCAGAGAATAAAAATTCCATTTGGTTTTGACAGAGTTTAATTTCAGATTAAAGCATCTTGGATGCCTGAGGGCCTCTCAAACAGCATTTGGTTGTTTAGGTTTGGGCAACCCAGGCAATCCCGTTTCTCTGTTTCAGCTTCAGGATGAGCTGAGGTGCTCCCTTGGCTTTATTAAATGAGCTCACTGTCTGTGTGTTGACAGTGGGAGCACAAGAAGTTAAATAAAGGTATTTTTTACCTCTGGGCTTAGCCTTCCTCACTTCGCACACTCCTCTGCAGCGCAGGGAGGCAGAGAGAGCAATAACCAGCAGTTGAGGCACGCAGGCAAAGCCCTGCTGTGGTTACAGGCTGTGTTTGTGCTGTGGCTGGGTTTCAGGGGTGACAATGCTGCTTTTATTTCTGCGCGGAGCAGAGCATTTTTATAACTAAGAGATGGCAGCGCCTCCAACGCTGAGTTAATCACAGGGTCAATAAAGTTGAAAGCTAGTTGCAGGTAACTTAGTGGCTACTAAGTTTCAAACTGGGTTTGGCAGCAGGGCAATTATTTTGAATTCGGTTTTTACGTACCTCCTGCTGGCCTGTCTCCCTGGCAGGGACTGGCTGCTGTTGGAAACCACAGTACTTATTTTGAGTTGGCAATTGCAGAATGCCTGCCCGAACCCTGGTTTGGAATACTGAACTTGTGATTGATTATCTGCTTCTGCTTTGAATTCATTGTGTGTTTTCCAAAGATCGAGCCTGTCCAGATTGAAACGAGGGAGGAACTTGCTGTTCATTGATGTTTTCAGTCTTGCTGTCCCACAGCTTTTAGCTCTACTGACCTAAAGCATTAATTCTGAAAATGAATTGTAACACTTGTGTAATTCCTCAGGTCTGCAGGCTGATACTGAACAAAACACAAACAGCTAGGTTTGGCTTGTTGTAGCAACTGAATGAAGGCCACGGGACAATGCAGGTTGCAAGGCTGGCGTTTTTACTTACTGCCCTGGTTTTTTTTTGGGTGGGGGGTTGTGCTCTTTTTAGCTTACTGCTTGTAATTTGAGTCTCAGATTTCATTTCTATATAATGGCTTCTCAGTGTGCAGCACAGGTTCTTTTCCTTGAAGGCATGGCTTTACATCTATAAATACTGAATAGCCTTACTTGCAAATATTCCAGTGTTCTAGTATTTCCACATCATTTTGTTCTTTATCTTCTGTGCTTCCTGTACCTCTAGGCTGTTGTCAACAGACTTTATTCTTCTAGTACTAGTATTTTGAAATGCACTTAGAGTTCAGAAATGGATGCTGGTGGTGCAGGGTCATATCTGCATAGCTCAGTAGGCTGCATAGTCAAATACAGGAAGCAGCACAAAACTAGTAGTTCTTAAAAAAAACCCCAAATAAACACAGAATCACTAGGTTGGAAGAGACCTCCAAGGTCATTGAGTCCAGTCCATGCCCTAACACCTCAACTGAACCATGACAACAGGTGCCACATAAAAAGAAAAAACTAATTTGTGCTTCTTGTATCCCTAGGATGTTATCAACAGATCTTATTCTTCTAGTACTACATATACATACACTGTAAAAGCAACCTTTATTCCATTTTGAAAAGCTTTTTACAGCTTAAGCACTGAATACATTCTGCTTCTTAATTTAGCTTTCTGATATTTTGTCTTTCTGGTTTAGGTTCTGTCATGGCCTAGTCAGAATTAACTACTACATGTATTCATTAACACAAAACAGGAGAAACTGCCTCTAGGAAGGGCTTGTTCAGTCAAGGCTGATGAAACAGAAGAATAAACACGGAACTTTGTGACTTTCTGGTTGCTGATTCTTGTTTTTATTTGTAGGTATATGAAAGGCCGTATAACGTATGATCAGATTAATGCCGTTGTTCAACAGATAAACAAGGCCGTGCAGGGCAAGTACAAGATCTTGTGTCAGTCTTTGAAGTGTATGAGTGCTCCAGTCAGAAATCTCTATCACAGGTTCATTGAAGAAGAAACTAAGGATACAAAAGGTATTTTTTTTCCTTTGTTAGTACCAAACTCGTACCAAACACTTTTATACTTCTTCTGAACATCCAAATGCTGGTCTTTCTTTTCAGTATTTTTGTCTGAAGAGTTTCCCATAGTAGTTGGGTCACATTTTGAGTGTTTTCATTGAAAATACATCCCGTTGATGGTGTGTCATGGCAGAAACTTTGAGTGCACAAAGATGTAGTTTGGAATCGCTGCAAGTTCTGGAAACTCTTATTTTGATAACCAAACAATAGAAATGTGTTCTCAGCTCTTGAACTTGACTGGATGTGAGCTATTTAAAAAATTGTCCTGAAGTTGGGAAATCTGGGTGATTAATTGTGCTGCAATGTCTTTGTGGCAGAGGTAAGTCTGTCTTAAGAAGTTTTCTCCTCTTAAAAGCATATAGGGGGTGAAAACCTAAATACCTTTCTTTCAATTGAAAAGCAAGTTGCACTTACAGGCTCGTTTTTTCCAAAAATATGTGGCACAGTAAATCTCTGCTATTAAAATCTCCTTTTTGGCCTGTCTTTCCTCTTGAGAACAAGTATATAATTATTCCTGGAGGGGTGTATTGCACATGTCACAGTTGGTGATGTCCTTAGAAAGCCCTCATGTTTCCAAGTTCAGACAAAAGGAGTGGAGCAAACTCTTCTGTCTCACAGAAAAAGAGCTGCCTCTCACAGCACCATGGCACCTTCCTTCCTGGAATCCTTCCTTCCTTCCTGGAATCCTTCCTTCCTTCCTTCCCTGGATATTATAGTATGAACACATCAGTGAATTCTGGATTCTAAATGCAGCTTTTCTGTAGGAAGGGAATTCTGATCTGATGGACGTGCTGGCACTTTGAGACCTTTAAGAAAATCACAGAATGGTTTGAGTTGGAAGCATCCTTCAAGATTAGTCACTTCCACCCCCTGCCATGGGCAGGGACACCTTCCGCTATCCCACTGTATTTGCTCCAAGCCCCATCCAGCCTGTCCTTGGACACTGCCAGGGATCCAGGGACAGCCCCAGCTGCTCCGGGCACCCTGTGCCAGGGCCTGCCCACCCTCCCAGCCAGCAATTCCCAATTCCCAATATCCCATCCATCCCTGCCCTCTGGCAGTGGAAGCCATTGCCCGTGTCCTGTCCCTGCATGCCTTGTCCCCAGTCCCTGTCCAGCTCTCCTGGAGCCCCTTCAAGGCCCTGCCAGGGGCTCTGAGCTCTCCCTGGAGCCTTCTCTTGTGCAGCTGAGCACCCCCAGCTCTGCCAGGCTGGCTCCAGAGCAGAGGGGCTCCAGCCCTGGAGCATCTCCGTGCCCTCCTCTGGACTGGCTCCAGCAGCTCCATGTCTTTGTCATGCTGGGGTCACAGGGCTGGACACAGGACTACAGATGAGGTCTCAGTTGTCATACAAAAGTCATTGTTGTCATATAAAAGTCATTGTTGTAAAGGGCTTTATTAAAAGTACTTTAAGCAAATGCAGCTGAATAAATTTGTTAGGCTGACTTCTGGTTTGGGCTGTGATGGTTTTTTGGTTTCTCTCTAAGCACATTTTGCCTCAGTTGAACAGCAGCTTATATTAATCTGGATTTATTAAAGCACTGGCTTCATCAAGCTAATTTACAAAGTACTTTTGGTGTCACTGTTCCTGTCCTTGGGACAGGAGTAAGGAGTTTGAGCCCACAGCTGTAGAAGAGAGGCTGAACACTAGAAGGGCCCTCCAGGGCTTGGAGTGCTGCTCAGTCTGTACTGTGATCCACAGTAGTGATCTTGGCTGCAGTGAAGGAGTCATTCTAACAACCTGAGAAAGCTACAGCTGGTCAGAGAATTTTCTGTCAGCTGGGGGGCTTAAGTCTGAAAAGCTGAAGTGCTCTAATTTCTTTTAAGTGCCTGAGAGATGTTCTTTTTCTTGTTTATCTTGAGAAGTTCAGTTAGGAAACAAGGATATCCACCATCTGATAGAGTGTATTTGTGTGGTAGATGGTTTTGTTTAGTTTTTTTTTGTGACTAATCATTTAGAAAGTCTAGAGAAAAGGCCTGGCAGCCTGTCAAATGTTTCTTATCTGGCCAGCACAAAATGATTAAATGTCTTCATCCATTGCATTTTTCAGGATGATGTTCCACATTCATTGATTTGTTTGCTTAAATCTCTCCTGTGAGTCTCTCTGCTTAGGATTCCCACTGGTTCTCAGCCTGGGCTGATTGCCAGCTGACGTCTTCTCTGATTTCAAGATGAGAGAAGATGCTGTATGGTTTATCAGAGTCATTTCCAGTCACTCAGGTGATTCAGTGAGTTTAGCTGGTAGTTTAGACCAAACCATGCCCTTCACCTAGCTCCGATTTCTTTACAGAAAAGATCCTGCTATGCTGAATCTTGCCACTCTACACTGTGAGCAAATTCTAGAAGGAATCCTGTTTTATCAAAATTCAGGACGTTCTGGTGCTCCCCAGATGTAACTGACTGCGGAGGCAGCATGCCAGGTTGTGCCTGGCTTCCCAGCGCTGTTTGGGTGTAGTTCCTGGAAGCTGTAAATGGTCTCTGTCCTACAATAGTTCTATTTTGAGCACTAGTGCAGTTCTTCTTTCTTTTCTTAGTAAACAAACTTCCTACTTCTCATCTGTATGTGGATTTAGTGGGGGTACAAGCTCTGAGATTCCAGCAGAGCTCCTCTCTGGGGAAATATCTAGATTTTATTGTCACTGGGAGATTCTACTCCCTGTGAGACACGTGTCACACCAACTCTCATGAGAGGCCCAGGCTGTGAGAAGAAAACATGATCTGTTATTTCTCACTTGCAAACATAATTCTTGGACCTTTAGTTCTTTATGGGAAGCTTTGACTTTCCAGCTCAGATCAGCTATTTCCCAGTGAAACTGGGAGGACTTCAAAGGAGGAAGAGGTGCTCCATATTTTCTAAGGTGTCACTGCCTCTGTGTTAAGGATAAAACAAGGAGGGAGAATGCTATCGACTTTTTCCAAGCTGGAACACCCCTACCCTTTTGTCCTCATTAGACTTGGAAGCGTGATACTACACATAATTCAGGATTCATTTAGGTTGGAAAAGGCCTCCAAGATCACAAATTCCAACCGAGCGCTGTTTGGTTCACCACTAAACCATGTCATCAAGGGGCACATTCATATGTTTTTTTGAGCACTTCCCGGGATGGTAGCTCCACCAGTGCCCTGGGCAGCCTGAATTTTAGTGAAAATTTGCTTAAGGAAGTAATTAATCAACTACAAGAAGGGGTGAGCTCTCAGCTCTGAGGCAGGACTTCCCTGTGCCATTTTCTTGGAGACACAGGGATGATGCTGTTGCAAGTGGTTAGTCTTTTTCCTGTAATTTTCTTAAGTGATGATTAATCACTCTTTTCCAAATCTGATACAAGTCAAGGGAGTGGTGGGCTGCACAGCTCTGAATGCTTGCAGGGCTCTGTCCTTATGGCAGAGATTTAATTCCAGAGCCGGAGTGCCTGCTGGGGGAGAGTGCTCATGGAGCGGGGCTGTGGATGATGCAGAGTGTCTCAACTTCATGGGCAGGCTGGCAATTCTCTTTCTGATGACAAATTTTAAAAGTAGAACACAGCTCCCAATATAGCGTGAGGTCATCTGTTGGAACCCTAAAGCCTAGGAATTTTTAATTGTCTGTTGTGCTTTCTGACACTGGCCCTCAAAAGAACACTATTTTTGACTTAAGGCCTTGCAGAAGGATTCCAAAATTGAGTAATAGAGTTAGAATCAGTGGTGTGTAGTTTAAATGGAAGTGTGTAATCTCACATGGAAAAGTGTTTAGAATATAGTAATAAGTATGAAACAAAACAAAAATTCTTAGACATTGTTTCTTCCTTCTTATTCTTTCTTCTTCTTAGTTTTAAGTGGTACTTTTTTAATTAGATACAAAGTACCACAATACAAGTCACAAGTGTTTAGTCATTAAATCAAAAGCATAAATAATGTAAATGCTAGCTTTTAATTAAATAGTTATCTTTTAAAAAACTTGTAACTAAATACATCTCCATTTCTCGCTTTTAGCTTGTTAGCTAAAAGTACTGCAAAACTCTCTATACTATAAATAAAATTTAATAAACAACAAAGTCCAAACAAGAAAATCTGTCTCTCAAGTTTCAATCCTAACTCTAAATAAAGACAAAAAAACAAACAAAAAGCCTATTCTGTAATGCCACTAATAAAATAAAATCACTGCTAAGATGGTGCCCGTGTGAGGATCTACTGCTGACCGTAGAATTATGAATTGTAGATGTGGAATTATGAAGAAGAGACTGCGCTGTCACTGGTGAAAGGCCAAGCCTATCCTACAGCAGAGTCGTTTCTGTAACCAAAACCTGTTGTTTGTTTTTCAGGAGTGTTTTTTATTGTGGAGGCTGACATCAAGGAGTTCACGGAGCTGAAAGTGGATAAGCGCTTCCACAGCATCCTCAACATCCTGAGGCACTGCCAGAGAGTGAGGGAGCTCCGAGGCTCGGGGCTCATCCGCTACGTCATCTGCTGACCAGCACCTTGTGCCTGCCTGTCCAGGAGAGAGAGAGAGACCTGCCACCGTGTCCTTGTCCCCAAGCAGCAGCACCGAGGGACAGGGAGTGCTTTCCAGGCATCTGCCCTAGATCAAGGAGTGGCGTTTTAGTATCTGAGTTCTGTTTTGTGAAGTCCAGAAAAGGCAGCTGGGCACAGGGCAGGCAATCACATTTTCTGGTCAGCACATGAAAGTAAAATTCTCTGGATTTAAACATTTAACAGAGCTCTTTGGTCCTTTAGAGTTTTTGAGTGTTGGAAGTTGGGTTTTCCTCTTTTTTTAATTTTTTTTTTTTTCAGAGAATTTTTCTCCCATTTATTGCCTTGGAGATAGGAACGATGGATACTTAAGAGAGACAAATGATGTGGCAGAGGAGAGGAAGAATTGTGGGGTGGGGAGGAAAAGGGTGCAGTTTTCTACCATCCTTTAGCTGGGGGGATTTCTCTTAGGAAATTCAGAGATACCATGAGCCTGGGCTGGAGAACCCATGCCACTGCAGAGTTCTGTCCTGCACTGCTTCTCCTTACCATGAGTAAGACCGGCCATTGAACTGGAACCTTTCCAACACCCAGCCTCACTGGGTGGGATTCCTCAGGAAACCCAGGACCCCGAGCCCTTGGGAGTGAGAGGGAGCAGCTCATGGCAGCCCAGCCACTGTTCTTCACCACTGCTTCTGGCTTTTTGCTACACTTAAACCTGACCTGATAGCCAGTGATCCCAGTCCGGGGGCTTTCCAAATGCCTCACCTCTCCTACCTGGCTCACCAGAAACTGATGCCTCGAGGAGCTGGAACAGAGGTAGACAGAGTTAAGAGGAATAACATGGATATTTATTGAGGGCCCTTCAAAAGCCATGCCCTGGCAGTACCAGTGCCACTGCCTGGATGGCTCCAAGATGGAAGCAAAAGAGAGCTTGGCCGCGAGATCTCATATTTTTATAGGTTTTAGTCCATTTGCATACAGAAGTCAACTGCCCAATTAATAGCCCAAATCATGAAGTTTCATCCTCCTTGCTTGTTTGCCCACCCGCCTCTTTTCATGTTTTTTATGCTTATGGCCTGAAGTTTGAAGAGATTGTCCTTGACTCCACAGCTGGAATAGCACTGTTTTGTCTTCACCACCCTGTGAAAATATCCTAATAACCCTTAATATAAAACAAAAAGCTGCACACCAAAGCAGAACAGAAAAACTTGAAACTCGAGGCATCACCAGGACCCGGGTAGCTTCTGGCAGGGCGTTGCTACACTTTGTTCACCACGTTGTGTGCCCGTCACTACTGCTGCAGCCGCCACCCCAAGGTTCCTGCTGGCACCCACTGAGCTGTCCGCCATCATCGTGTGAGGGGGAAAGGCAGCTGCT